>NC_061061.1:16373648-16551148 GCF_021917145.1 Hypomesus transpacificus
TTCTAGAACGAGGACGGAGCAGATTTATTCCTAGCAAGCACAAGCTATTTCTTATAGGGACTTCGTTTTAAAACCAGTATAGAATTTTTTATATGGTGGCTTGATTGTAAACCTTCCCTTAGGAAGGATGTTCAAAGATGAAACTGAGGTGATTGACACTGCTTATAAAAAAACTTTTCTTTCGACTTTAACAGCTGTGGGCAAAGATGATTAAGGGGGAAAATATGAATTCTAAACATGGTTGTCAGCTTCAACATACATATTTGCTTATCAACCGTTGTTGACGATACACATTTCACGTCATGGGACTTGGTGGACAGTGGTGTACACTTCCACTTTATTTAAATCAAGCTGTGGATAAACATATTGCTACTCAATGAGTAGTAACCAAAGTCAGTGATACGAAAGTATATCCTGAAAGTGAACACACACACACACAGACACACACACACAGCTCTTACCTTAGCGCCCTGCTAAGCTTGTCATAGTTCATGTGCGGTTTGCATTTTCGAATCCCCCACAGCCGGGCCACCTCATCAGGGTCTTTGATGACAAACTCTCCATAATCACCCTGCCACGCAATCACCCCCTGGTACTCCTCTTTCTGCAGCAGCTCCAGGATGAAGTGCCACAACTGGATCTGCCGGGAGCCGGGGCTCGACTCGGGCTTGTAGGCCCAGTCTGGGAAGGCGATGCCTGGGGAGAAGGAGCAGGATAGTGGCAGGAGGTGGGATGAGGCCTTTTGGTTTTTTTTGTGAGTGCTTGCCAGGGGGATAGCTGTCCAGATGACTGATAGGTAATGGAGTTAAGGGATGATGTGTTTAATATCACAGCACGTGCCCTCAGCAATGTTGGTCTGTGTTAATGCCCTCTAGCATGACCAGATTGGTCAGCTTCAAATTGATGGTACCTGGTTGTTACTGGATATCTATTTAACCATCTTACACATCAACAGTTTTAAGCGGCACGTCAACTCAAAGTTGAAGTTGTACAGCAGATGCCTGTTAACTCCTCAAAATATAATTTTAAAAACATATCAGACACTCTTTAATGATTTCTACTTCTTCTTATTTGTATTTTTTTAAGGAATGTATAAATAATTGTCTTTATAAACCAAACATGTTTTGCAAGATGAACATATTTTTTGAAAATGTTTTTCGAACACTCAAAATGGGATTGTATATATATATATGATTGTATATATATATATATATATATATATATATATATATATATATATATATATATATATAAAACATATTTTTGAAAGGCTTTCCATATGGTATTTCCCCATATTACTTTCTAATTGATTTTATTGCACAATAATGTACAGATAATTTATATGGTAGCCAAAACTTAGAATACCGTATAAATAGCTGCTGGAGACTGTAACCCTAACAACAGAGGGCTTCCTGTCATGTGACTAACCTGGTGTCCATAGAGTAGGGACAGGGGGGTTTAGCAGCAGATCACTGACACAGTTACAGTCCATGTCTCCTCAACACCTGGGGTGAGGGAGATGGGGAAGAGAAGGAGGGTGTTGGTGGGGTTGGAGGCAGGGAGAAAACAGGGAAAGGGATGGGGGACGATAGGGGAGAGATGGATGAGAGATGGATGAAAATGGAGAAGGATAGGTGGAGAAAACAGTTGAGTTAACCTCAAGAAAAAAGTTAGAACTGAGAGATTACCTAAGGAGCTGGAAGAAAGGATCAGAGTTTGAAAGGTCTCTCAAATCAATGGTACAATATATAGAACATTTCTCTAGTAGAGATCTGAGTAATTGAGAGCATGCCTGACGCAACGTGGTGGACATCTCTACAGTTTATTTACACATGAGAAAACTTATAAGTTTGTGACTGCTCACACTTGTCTTAGAACATCTCAGTAGTTACTCAATGGCGAATTAACAGATCATTTAAAATATTTAAGATTGAAAGATGAAAACATCATTAGTGCCAAACATGTTAACCTTGCACCACAGGTGGCACCTTGGAGCCGTGATTGAGAATGGTAAACTGTTGCTCATTAGTCCTTTGGTGAATCGCTCATGCACATTTATGTTTTTTGTCAAGAAGTTCTAAAGGTAGAAATCGAAATGGAATAATGTGCATCTGATGGAGTAGCTGAACATGATGCATCTTACTTGGATACAGATTTCCAAAAGTGAATCTGAATTTGTAAAAATGTTATTAAATGCAGATGTTTATTTAATGTACACACAACATTGAATTTTACTTGAGTAACTTGATGGACACCTGTTTAATATATGTCAATGAAGGGAGGCGATTCCAAAAGATTGGATTTCAGTTGGATATTACCATTTCATCAGGTTTGTTTAACAAACCTCACATATAAGAGAATCCCCGCCGTTACACTAGTACCTTTAATAACGCTCTCTCTCTCTCTCTCTCTCTCTCTCTCTCCATCCTTCCCTCCACTCGCAACCTCTATTTAATTATGCTCTGTGAATTTTGGATTTTCCCTCCAGCATTGAAATGGAACGTGAATTATTGAGGTGTGTTTGTATAAATTATTATCGCTAACTCCGGGCATTTCTCTCCCTCTCTCTCTCCCTCTCACACTCACCACTCACCCCTCTCTGTCTCTCTTTAGTCTTTGGACTGTGTGTCTCATCACTCTCCCTCCCTCGCTACATCTTTCTGTTTCAGGTCTCTCTTTCATTCTTCAAATCCAGTATTCCTTCTTCTTCTACTCTTCTTGCTCCTTGCTCTTTTTTTTCTTTCTTTCTCTCCAATCCAGACATTCCTGTATTCCTGTTGCAAACTCCCTACAACCACCCCTCAATTAAAACTCTCAATTTATACATTTTGCTTACTAAGCTTTACCTGAACCACACTCATAATCAGAAATATCTCATAGATCGTTCTATGCTAAATATGTACATGCCAAAAAAAAGCTATTTCTTCTGGTAATGGATTTAATATTGTAGATGCAATTCATTTGAGTGGCATCTTTTTCCAAATGTATACTAACATGATCCCACTGTGTACCAAATCCACCATAAGGAGCTGCATCATAGCTCTTAGTTGTTGCACCATGCTATACCTTGGGCTTAATGATTATCAATATGGCATCATCTGATAGTTTATTATAATCCTGATCTCAGGCAGGTGCAGTATAGGTAGTGTGTATAATGTCCTTTGACGATTGAGTGTCTGGGTGTGTATATAAAAGTGTTTCTCCTAGCTTGAAACCTCCTATTCCTCAAAATGTTTATTGCTGTAAAATCACTACCCCTTTTACTGACTGTCAGGCAGCCCTATCCATACAGGTAAATCCTTCCTTTTCTTTTCCCCACCTACTTTCTCGTCACACACCTACCTATTCACATACTTCTCTCTCTGTTCCCTCCTTCCTTCCCTCCCTCTCTTTCTCTCTCACTCTCCTGCTCTGTGAGTTTTGCTTCGGCGCAGTAATTTTCCGTTTGATTTCGGAGGTAATGCATTTTTTACAAATCAAAGAGGAAGCAAGACCCCCCCACCACCACCACCACCCCCCCACTCCCTCCCTGATCTCCCTCTCTCAACCCCCCCCCTCTCCCTCCCCCCCCTCGCCTTCGGCCCCCCAGGCCAGAGAGGAGATAAAGGGGCCCCCATCATTTCCTTGTTAGTTTTGATTTGGGCAGCAGAGGGCTTTCAAGTTCCCCCCATCACCCCCAGAAACATTATAACTAGCAGCCCAGGGAATACTGCTCCACACACACACACACCAGCAGATACGGAGAGACACAGATAAACTAACGGATTCCATATACAAGGCGCACGCAGACACACAAGTCACAAGCATAAAGCATTCACAAACACATACACACAGGTAGAGACTGATCATGTGATAGCAGCATACACAGTGAGAGAGATGCCGTAGATATCCTGCCTGAATCAATAGAGGCATACTAGCACACAACGCACAGGGCTGAAAGAGAGAAAGGACATTGTTTACTGAAGATTAAGACACAGACATGCTGATAGAGGACACACACACACGTACACCACAAAGTGCGAGAAACACTCTCTTGTGTTCTGTGTGTGAGTGCGGTCCATGTACAAACGACCATCTTCTATATAAGAAGGATGATGGATCGCACACAGTGACTACAGAACAGGATAAAGACTTATGGGAACAAAGCTATATTGTTCATGGTAGACTTTAGCTTCCATTTAAAGTCAATGAAATTCTTCCCTCTGATTATCAACAGCTCTTTTCGGGGGGGGGGGGGGGGGGAAGGTTAGTGAGTAAGGGCATTTACAGATATTTGTGGGTGGAGCAGACGGAATCTGCATTTTTTTTTATACCGAATTAGCCGAACTAGCGATCTTAGGGTTAGCCCTTTAAGCATAAAAGAGTGGACTAAAGTGGACATGTGTGGACCAGGAGACCAACTGAAAAACTACTGGACAGTTAATGAAGAGGGTGCGGGAAGGTTGCAGCAGGACTAGTCGGAGAGATGGACGGGGTACAGGCTGACATTTGGGCAACATTTTGTCTCCAGTGGTGTCTAAAGATGGAAGAGAGAGAACTGTCCCTGGGATGAAAAAAGAGAGAAAACATGAGACGTGAAGAGTCAGGCCTCACCCCTCGTTCCCTTTCTCCAATAGATGAAACAAGTACTGTACATCTGTCTCATCTTTCTCTTTTGGTTGCCCCTGAAAAGGCCCGACTGAACCCTCTCTCTCCCCTGCCCTCTCTCCCTCTCTTTTTTTCCTCCCTCTCCTTCTCACTCTGTTCCTCTCCCTGGTTAGCTCTGACACACAGGCCAGCCTCGGGGTAGGAGAACAGAGGGACTGTGCTATGGGTTTGTTAGAGGAGCGAGTGAGAGGGAGAAAGGGAGAAAGAGGAGGGGGAGGTGGGGGAGATTGTGGTCAGGAAGATGGAGGAAAGACCTGTCCGCCTAAATGTTAAACTGGAAGGTGGAAAGGTCTGGGCAGCAAAAAACAACAAACTGCATTTCAGGGGTGGATAGGTTGGGGGGCAGGGAAAGGTGAAAAGTAGAAAAACATTGTTCTATATGGCAGCACTGTTAAAAAATTACCCTGAAAAAGTGCTTATAGAGTTAGTAAACAATTCTGTAACTGACTTTTTAACATTGATTTCAGAGTTTTAGCTAGTGTTTAGGCTACATTACAGACTAATGAAAATTAGAAATAAATTGATAATAATGAAAGGACTAGACTTTTCCTATCAACGGAAATAGGGTTAGCTTTGCCGAATAAACAAGTGAAGATGAGGTGGAAGTCTAGATAACATTTGGTTGGCAGGTTGATGTTTGTGTGAAAACTTGACAAGTTGACGGTGGGCTGCGTAATACAGTAGTCTATCAGTATCTTATAGAACGACGGCCTTAAGATATAAGGAATAGGAGGGAAAAAAGAGGAAGAAAAGGTATCAATCGATAGGGTTAAATTATTCATCGTCATTAATTATCGATCGCTCTCCGCTGCCGGCTCGTCCGCCTCGCGCCAGAGTTGAAAGGAGGGAAAGCGCGCTTTATTAAAACCGGCTCGAGCCTCATTGTTTTATGTCCCGCGGCAAAGAAAAAGCTTGAGTTTGGCTCTACAACGCCAGTGAAAAATTCACACTCACACGCACACACATTGCCCCCCTTTGCGCTCTCCTTTCCAGCTTGCTCTCTCTCCCTAGCTTTGGGGAGCCCCGTACGGTGTTCACGGGGCGGCTGTGTCTCGCGTGGATCGATGTGGGATCAATGGCTCGCGCTGACTAATAGCCAGAGAGTGCCTTTGATCTTGCGGCTGAAAGATCAAAACCTGCGCGAGAGGGGAGAGAAGGAAAGGGAAAGAGGAAAAGAGACTGCGCCGGCGAGCGGACCTTAAACTTCACATGCAGACACGTATATATTCACATGATGTGACAGTGACACATAGACGTAAATCTTAATACCTTTATGTAACCTGTCTCTTTGTGGTGACAAGTCATTTTCAAATTCAGTAGGCTATACGTCTCAGAATTTTTTATTCATGTGAGGTTAGTTTATAAGGTCACTTATCGAGCTCGTTATAATGATCATTGCTCCGTATCATCAACTTGTATTGTTGTGATTCTATAGGCTAGTCTTTATGTTTTATAAGACATTATGTTGGAAATACAATGAAATAAATCATTATACGGTTTATGTTTATATTCTCTATCATTTGATTATCATTAGTTTCATCATCTGAATTAAGCCTACATTTTGCAGTAGTCACACCACTCTCTCTCTCCCTCTCTCTCTCCCTCTCCCTCAATCATAATCCATGAGCTGGCTGCCCTGATGTTTGACTTCCTCACACGGGGTGAGACAGTGAGAGTTGCAGAACCATCTGTTGTGTCTTTGGAGCAGATGAACGTCCTA
This sequence comes from Hypomesus transpacificus, assembly GCF_021917145.1. Taxonomy (NCBI): domain Eukaryota; kingdom Metazoa; phylum Chordata; class Actinopteri; order Osmeriformes; family Osmeridae; genus Hypomesus; species Hypomesus transpacificus. The sequence continues at coordinate 16,380,016 of NC_061061.1, forward strand.
TGGGCTCAAATTCACGCCTATCTGGAAGCTCAACAAAGGTGTGAGTCTGTGTGTGTGTCCTTGAGAGATCAAAACAGTTGGAAAAGAAAAAAGTGGGAGGTTTTGAAAGAGAATCATACCTTAGACTGAACCTGTTGCGAGTCAGGGCTGTTATAGCAAGTTTAAGGCGACATTCACTGATGGTAGATGTTCATCAGTACAAACGGTTCCAACTATCAAAATTGACAGCAAACTCGGGTCAAAGGTTAAGTAAAGTAGAAGGCTATTTTATACGGTCAACAAGACTCTGTTCCCTCAACAAAAAACAGTCCTCTCGCCATTTCAACCCACAAGGAAATGCACTTGTTACAGACCCGTCCCGGCCTTCACCCTTATCTCCCTCTTTATCCCCCTCTCTCTTTATCCCACCTCCTCCCCCTGGTCAGTGAGTTACTCTCTCTATTGCTCTCACTTCCCGAATTAACCACTCAAGAAGTCACCACCGACTCAATCAATAGCTCATACATAAACCCTGCTATAATCGCTCCCTCTGCCTGTCGGTCTGCCTCCCCCTCCTTCTCACTCCTCTCTCTTTACCCCTTCACTCTCTCATCCCGTGCAGGTGCCATTCTTCTTTTTTCCTGTCCTTTTCCTCTCCCCATTGTTCCATCTGATATCGCGCGTGAAAAATCCAAACATCAGTTTGACACCCGAACACATTTACACACAAGCACATGCACATAGATGAAATAAAACTGATATTACATAACAAAAACAAACACAGCAATGATTATACCTGGTTTGTGACGTGACATTTTGGCAGACATGACTTCCCAATGCCTGCCTTGCAATGCCACTCCATATAACGATACTTAGATATAAAATATGTAACTTTTTTCCCCAAGTGCTCATTAACACGTTATTGGAAGGTTGAGTGTAAATCACTTGCTAATAAATGAAGAATAAGTAGGCTATTTTCATTGTATCAGCTTGTTAGGTTGTCACTCGCTATTGCGTTCGAAATAAGACATCAATATTGCATTAGGAATATAGGCTTGTTGAACTGAATTTCAAATATTTGTTTGGGGCCTAAATATATTGTATTACCAAAGAAGACATGAACAAACATTCACATACCAGAAAAAAACTGTGAATTTTTAAATCATAGGCCTATACACCCCTCTCCTCACACCCAGCGCTTCCCCCCCCCCTTCTCTTTCCCTTTCTCCAGTCTTTGATTCGTCCGTGCGGTTTGATCTGTGAGAGAGCGAGTTTTGTAAACACATTTTTCGCGATCATATAGCCATAGGCAAGGGGAGCGTGAGGCGCGGAGGAAGAAGGGCGGGAGTGGGTGAACCAGCACGCTGGCTGGGGGAGAGAGGGACGTTTAATGAGCGCGCGAGATGGAGGGATGGACTTTTAGAAATGCAAGGACTGACTCCAATACCAACCAACCAGCTTCAAAACATGCACAGACACAGAACATTTGCCATGGTCAAGTAAAGCACCACAGAGATTGACGAAATGTGAGGCAAGTCCATGAAAAACAACTTACTCTCTTTTCCGTATAACTAAAAGAGGACATAGGCTTTGCCTGTTCCCCAATTTGCCATTTCCATACACAGAGCCCAAATATGCCCGTTTATGCAGACAATAAAAGCTGGAAAGATACAAGGCAAGGTGGGGACACTTCTTTTTGTATCAGAAGAAAAGGAAAACCAAATCAAAGCTGCGAACACATTAAGAGAAAAGAAATGAAGCTATAAGCACAGACGATAAACACGCACGGGTGTGAGCTGAACTAATAAAAGTGCGCGCTCTCATTCCCTTTTCACTTTGTTTCCACATTTTTTTTCTAGGCCGGCAACTGGGGTTCCTAATTCGTTTAGGTTCGATTGCTACGGTAGTAATGGTGCTAACCCGTCGCCTCTGCCGACTTCCCTCCACGGGACTCGATGTACGGAAGAGACGTCTGATCGGTATTGGAATCAGGCAGACAGAAACAGAGGCACAGACCGATTCGGGTGGTGCAATGGCCTCTGTACATCTGAAAACACAGACCAAATAGATGTGATGTTAACAAAGATGATAGAAAAACTAATAATAATAAATATACGTGATAGGCCTATATAGCCCATATACTGCAACAGGCTACAATAATCAAAACGACATAAATTACCATAAACGTATTTTATATTATGAGCTAAACATGGTCTAATCCTGCAGCATGTTTATTTATATATTTTATTTATTTCTCCATGAACAAGCTTAAGTTATATAAATATTGGGAGATACAAAGAACTAGCTGTTATATAACTGTTACTGGTAGCCTAAAACGTCGATCCAGTTTATTGTCTATAAGGGGTTATAGATAAATGCCAAAATATTTACAGCAGTTGACTAAACCTCACAAATAATTAGGTTTTTTTTCAAGGAGGAAAAAGAACTCCCTGCATATTCCATTGAAATCCCTCGTGCCAGTCGTTAAAACGATATTATTTTCATTCTGTGCTGCTTGTTTTATTCTGGCCTTTAAAAGAGAAGAATGGCTGGAAGCTATGAAGTTGGTTGTCAGTATGAGGTGGTGTGCGTCTGTGTGTGCGTGTGTGTGTGATTGTGTACGATTGTGCGTGTGTGTCTTTTCTTGTTCTTTCTACTCTCCCTTTCTCTCTCTCCGGGGAATTGTTCTCAACGTCCACAAACACATCGCAAATACCCGCCGGCCCAACAGTATCGATTTCTAATTAGACGGCAGGATAATCGTTGGCGAGATGAAAAAGGGAGAGAGAAACAGCGAGATGTAGTAAATAAATATATGAACGAATTAGACCGGGGATTAATTGAATGAATATATGAGCATTGAGAAATAAAGAAAGGTGGTTCTAAAGATATCCCGCATAGACCATGGCGTGTACAATGACCTTGCCTAACACATCGGGTTGATGGCTATTGAAAAGGGACATGACAAAATCCTATTTTTTGTAAATGCATTTTCTTTGTATTAGTCTATAAAGTCGGACTCGAAACTAATGCTACGGCATTAAACGCTATACTAGGAACAGGTCGCTGTAAGATAATATGTTGGCCATTCTAGTTAAACTTAAATCTTAACAACTACAAAGTGACAAAGATGGACGCCACATGACTCATTCGGTTGAACTTCACTTGGTCAAGTCTGCGTTTGTAATTCTGTATTTACACTAAAGAAACAAACAAAACAACACAAATACGTCTTACTATTTTGCAATGGATAACTTAAAACACCCCCCTAGACATGCCAAAACTGACCTGTTGTCATGCAGTAAGACTGTTCACCTCAATTTGCACCTGTAGGCCTATTTGAATAGCCTACTACACAAAAATCATAGTCTGGAACTCTCCTAGACCCACAATATGAACAGCTAATGTAATTGTTTACAGCACACTGCAGGAATGAAGGCATCCAGGATTTAGACCCATAGAAAAGTTGAGATGAGCCAGGAAGTGGAGATGTACTCCCAACCTGAAGAGTACAACAGAACCCCCAACTTCAATTGCCCCCTTTTCCCACCTTTTTTTCCACACTCAAATCTCCACCTCTATCCTTACATCCCTCCGCGTACCTCTCAGTTCCCCTCCCTCCTCCGTTCTCCTTCGTTCTCCTGACAGAGTGTGACAAGGGGTTAGTCTGAGGGCTCAGGTAGCTCGTTTACTTTAATTAGTGTTTCATCATCCTCAGAGAGGTACCATACTCTTCCGCTCTCACCGTTTCATTTCGCCCCATCTCTTATCCTTGTTTTCCATCCATTCGTCATCTCTCTCTCTCTCTTTCTCTCTCTCATCCAGACTCACCTCAATCTTTTCTTCCAAAATCTGCTGTCATAGCTCTCTTTCCCCCTCCCTCTCTCCTTTTTTATCTCCCAGTCATTCAAAAATACTGTAATAATTCAAGCCCTCTCCTTCCCTGTGCCCCCTTTCTCTCTACGCTTCTCTCATCCATTTTTCTTTACCGACTGCTGCATACTTCTCCTCTTCCTCTGTCTGCAGATGGTACTATTGTCATAATGATGGTGATTAACTGCAGAATTACAAGTAGGGGCAAAAAAGTGAGCACCCCGACCCAAATTCTCAACACATACCATTAATCTCTCCACAGCCACTTGAAACTCCTAACTCCATAGGCTATATCATACTCTTTTCCTGTGCCTGTGCTGTCAGTTGTTAAGTTAATTACCGTGCGTTCAGCCACAGGTAGAGCTAACCTACTTATTTCCATGAACACACACTCCTAATATATATTACATATTGTGTAATACCGAATGTTACACAGAAACGTTTGAGAAAGATTCTGAGTATAGACTATTAAGTTTGAAGAGAGGCCAATGAACATCCATTGTCCTTGTGTTTCGTTTTGTTTTCCTTTAACATGATTGGTTGTTGTAGTATTATGAATCTACTGTTTCCAGTTGTTTGTGAGCACGCCTTATTTTGTCAATAGACGAATGGAAACTGCATGTAACCTGTAAGGTAACCATGGGAATAGTGAAATGGGCAATATAAACGAGAATTGATTTTTGATGTTGCATCAGACTTTGAAACTGTGGCATAGATATATTACATAGGCCTACAATTTCTTTCAGTTTTGTAATGATCAAAATTTAGGGCACTTTTGTGTAGCTTAAACATGAACGATGTATAACCGAAGTGACATAATTTTGATGTAATAATTTAAATAACAATTTAAATATTATTATTTGCATACTATAATGTATTATTCAAATTATAATATAATAACAATAGTAGATGTCATGAACATAAAAATAAAGAACACGGTATAAATATGGAATGATTTAATGATGATAACGAGATCACAATTGTAACATATAAGATAGTTCAAATGAAAATGTAAATATACAATTGATAAATAATATATTTTTCTATCTAAGAATCCGTACATACAAATTAACAAAAATCTATGAATGGGAAAAACCAACAAAGTACTGAAAGAAGACTCTCCAGTAGAATTGGAAGGTGGGTCTCCAGTGATTTGTGAACTATGAGTTACTAAACTACAAAAAGGTGAAGTGGTGTGGTCTCAGTCTAGACCATTCTTTAAGGGCTTCCAGACTCAGCATGAAGCATTCTGATAGTTTAAACTGTTTAAAACTCTTACAGTGGTAGTTGGATTTGCAGCCTTGTGGGGTTAAGAACAAGATGAATCCGGCATGCCCATAGGGACCTAAGAGGTGAGTGCTCCCATACAAATTGCAATTGATGAGGAGAGAAAGGAAAGCTATTCGTAAAACTATCCTGCTAACCTTCTAGTCTCTATTCACTACGCTCAAAGTTTCTCAGACCCAGACTGTTTCCCACTATTTAATTAGTAACCATATGAACGGCAGCTTGGATATGGCAGTTGTAGGTCTGGGGTAGACATATCTGTTTAGACATATTCTTTAGAGGTCACATGCTTAGTGTTAAACGTAATAACTGAAAACAATAAAAGGCAGCATAAAAAAAAGAGTATTGATTAAGATTATTTTTGTGGGTGGGGTTTTGTTGAGAAACACAGTTAAGAAATTAGGCCCAATTATTTATGACGTCAATGAATGCACAGGCACTCGTGAAATGTCTGTTTTGAAATATTAGAAACAATGCACAGCACATGACAAACTAGACAGCAAACAATCTAATAGGAATCTGACAGGATGGGGATGGTGAATACTGGTCGAGAATGAGAAGATAAATACCAAAAGATACATCAGCCTGTCCTTTAGCCAGATGGGTGTGTTTAGGTGGCCCTTTACATTTAAATGTAGTCATTTAGCAGACGCTCTTATACAGAGCGACTTACAGTAAGTACAGGGACATTCCCCCCGAGGCAAATTTGTTGGTGAAGTGCCTTGCCCAAGCACACAACGTCATTTGGCGGGGCGGGGAATTGATCCGGCAACCTTCGGATTAGTAGCCCGACTCCCTCACCGCTCAGCCATCTGACTCCTTTATGTGTGTCTGCATGGCACTTCTCTGTACCCAGACATCCCAGACTTTTTTGTTTCCAGTGGAATCATGGCTCTCATTACCACACACACACACACAAACATTCACACCCATACACACACACACACAAAAACATTCACACCCATACACACACACACACAAACATTCACACCCATACATACACACACACAAACATTCACACCCATATACACACACCACCCGCCTGCTTCTCTGTCCCGGCCCCGTCGGCCCTCGCCTGTGTGCGTGTCAAATCGAATCTCCACCTCAGTGCGTAGTACACCTGCTGTGGCTGCGTATAATGCGCTGCATACAGTGAGCGCGCGATGACGGATTACTGAATTAGACCAATAATGACAACTGACACTTCTGTTACCGATCCCTGAGCCACCGCGGAGAACAGGGGAGAGGTGTAAATAAAGAACACAGAGAGAGGGGGGGAGAGAGAGGGGAGAGAGAGAGACAGAGAGAGGGGGGAGAGAGAGAGAGAGAGAGAGAGAGAGGGGGGGGGGGGGGGGGGGGGGGGGAGAGAGAGAGAGAGAGAGAGAGAGAGAGAGAGAGGGGGGAGAAAGGGGGGAGAGAGAGGAATGCAGAGAGAGAGAGAGACAGAAAGGGAGAGATAGAGAGAGAGAGAGCGAAAGGGAAGGAGAGAGGGAGGGGAGAGGGGGGATGAGAAGATGAAAAGAGATTGAAACGGAGACAGAGGTGGTCATGGAGATGGATGAGGGATTATGTTTTTGGGGTTGTTCTCCAAAATAAATAAGTTCTGGCTGGTTCCAGAGTGACTCCTTTTCCTAATCTCTCCTCTTAGCCACTGCTCACCTCTCTGGCAGATATAAAACTCATGGAATATCCTAGTTTTTGAGGTGGATATGAATGCGAGACATGGGTAACATCATAAGTCTATGCTGTCTTCTAGAGACATACTCAAACCGTTATCATCAACAAATTCCTGCTGTTGTGCTTTGGATTGAATAGATACTTCAACTTTTATCGACAACTTACATCCATTCATGGTACTGTGTAGAGAACAACAGAACACTGACAACAAGTGACCTTTACAGATCGACCTCTCTAAGGGGGTATCGTCCTGATGGCTTTACTGAAGGTAGCGTCTAAGGTCACTCCAAGCCTTATGTTCTGGGGTCTGCACACGTAGGCAAGGCCCTCCAGGGGTTGACTGAGGATGCCAGCGAAGCTGAATGAGGACGGGGAGATGCACTCCACCCTCGGCCCAAATGAATAAATGAGATCACCACCTGGTGTTACTGTATGGAAAGATGAGTCTCTCTCTCTTTCCTCTCTCTCTCTCTCTCTCGCTTTACTCTCTCTCTCTTTCCTCTCTCTCACAGACACACACGTACACACACACACACACAGAGCTTGGCACAGACAAGTGTTGAGCATTATTCCTTGGTGTACGTTGAAGATGGATGACAGAGGCAGGCTGGACACGAGATTTGGTACTCCAGTACTGTATGAGTAGTCCAATAAACAAAAAAAAAACGATTTTCAATTTTAGAAATGTAGTCTCATAATAACCATTAATTATGATACGGTATGCAGTGGAGAGTACACTGGAGTGCAAGCTCAGGAAATACCATTTCACTTCTGTTCTTCAAGGCCAACTCTTCACAGTTATACAGTTGTGTCAGCCTCACAGAGAAAGAGGGATAATGTACAGAGAATAGCACTGTCAGTAGAGGGCGTAAATATTGAGACTAGGACAGAGAAGAGAGATTGAGGCTGAGAGAGATAAGGGGAAACAGAGAGAGGGACAGAGAGAGAGAGGGAGAGAAACAGAGAGAGAGATACAGAGAAACAGAGAGAGAGACAGAGAAAGTGAGAGAAACAGAGAGAGAGAAACAGAGAGAGAGAGAGAGAGAGAGAGAGAGAGAGAGAGAGAGAGAGAGAGAGAGAGAGAGAGAGAGAGAGAGAGAGAGAGAGAGAGAGAGAGAGAAAAACAAAGAGAGAGAGAAACAAAGAGAGAGAGAGAGAAACAAAGAGAGAGAGAAACAGAGAGAGAGAGAAAACAGAGAGAGAGAGAGAGAGAGAGAGAGAGAGAGAGAGAGAGAGAGAGAGAGAGAGAGAGAGAGAGAGAGAGAGCGAGAGAGAGAGAGAGAGAGAAACAGAGGGAGAAACAGAGAGAGAAACAGAGAGAGAAACAGAGAGAGAAACAGAGAGAGAAACAGAGAGAGAGAGACAGAGAGAGAGAGAGAGAGAGAGAGAGAGAGAGAGAGAGAGACAGAGAGAGAGAGAGAGAGAGAGAGAGAGAGAGAGAGAGAGAGAGAGAGAGATGGAAGGAGGTGCAAGGGAGCGAAGGGGCAATAGGGGGAGCAGCAGGAAGGAAGACAGAAAGAAATATTGACAAAGGCTAGATATACACATAAGTCACCCACTGCGGCCTGCCTCCTTGCCCTATTTTATAGGAGCGCTCTGTGCTGGCGGAACAAGATGACAGGCCAGTTCCTTCAACTGAAAATATGGTCCCTCTTTTGCCCTCCTCCCTCCACTATCACTCCTGTTTTCTGTCTATCCCCCTCAATATCATCCTGTCACCTCCTCTCATGCTCTTTTTCCCCTCATCCCTGTTTTTTTACCTGTTTTCCATTTCTTGGTGCTCCATGCCCCCCCCCTCCCCCTTTCATGTTTCACATATTTTTTCCCCCTCATTTCTCTTCATGTCTCTTTCTTAATCTCTTGTTTTCTCTTGTTTCTCATCACTCCATTGCTCGTCTCTCCTCCAGACACTCTCCATTCTTCCCATTTCCTCCAGCTTCCCTCTGTTTCCCCTTTCCCGTCTTGATTCATTTCCTCTGTTCAGGCCGCACCATTCATCCCTCTGTTCTGCCTCTCTCCATCCATTCATCCCTACATTCTGTCCGTCCCCTCTCGGTTTTTCGTCTTACCCCTCTCACCTCTACTTTCTCTTACTTTCCCACTCTTCTCTCATCCTCTCTCATCCATCTTTTACTCTATCACTCCATCCACCTCATTAAACAGAAGGCCTATACTGTATCCTGTCCGCTCAGTTAATTATTTGTCCCTCTATTACTAAACGCGATCATATCAAACCCTGTTATCAATACCCTCCTCTAACGACCAGCTTGGACTACCAAAATTATACGTTTTTTTATATATTTGTTTCCGTTCAGTGTTCAATCCATCTTCCCGTTCGCTATTTACACTATTTTCTTCGACCACTGTTTCCTTCCTTCTATTTCTTTCTCTGCATTCAACCCGCCCCTCCCGCTCTCATCCACAGCCCGAATCAGAGCCCCAAGTGTCGGAATCAATTAGGAGTGAGCGCCGTCGCGGCCGCTCTTTCACGGAGGTAAATATTAAACTGCACGGAGCGCCGGGGAGGAAAAGAGGGGAAAGAGGGGGGAGAGAAGGAGAGAGGGAGCCCTCCGTCCCTAATCCACCGCATCGATCAGCCGGGGATGAGGGTAATATATTATTTTGACAAGATACGATCCTCCGACGCGCACCGCTATCCCCGGCGATCGATTTTTTTTTTTCTCTTCTTTTTTCTTCTCTTTTTCCCCTCAGCAAAAGGGACGGAGTGTGTGTGTGCGCGTGTAAGTGTACTTGCGTGTTGTTGATAGTCTCAGCGTGTGCATGAGCGCCCGAGTGTGCTTGGGTGACAATAGGAACAAGGTTAGGAAATGTAGAGAAGAAGAAGAGACGGTTCTTCTTACAAACCGTGTCCTAAGGTCTACCGCATATACATCTGAATGGACTAGGATCATCAACTGACCGCGAAACTTAACAATATTTTATTCATATTCCAAATGAAAATGCACATCACAAACTTGACGACTTACACCACACATGTCATATCCTGCAGTATGTTGACCTAAACCGGGGTTACAGTTAGTCAATTGGGCAAAGCTGACCTTTTTTAAAGTTAAGTGTCCTCCCCACAGCCCCCCCCCCCCTCCCTCCCTCCCGTGACTCTCCTCTATATCGCTTTGTAAACTGTGTCTAAATGCTAAATTCCCGGATCAATTTTTTTCATTCAACCTCTCCCCATCCCCATGCTCCCTCTGCCCCCCGCTTCTGTCCTCCTGAAATGGTTTGAAGTCCTGTGTCCTCATGTGATGTAGGGTGTCCTGTCTAGAGTGTGTGCATGTGTGTGCATGTGTGTGTGTTGTGTGTGCATACGTGTCCTGGGCAATGGTACCATGTGAAAGATAGACAACACAATGGAACAATTCCAGAACTGAATTGAAATACAACCCAGAGGACAATGTATGTTATACTGCAACAGGAAGTGTGAAGGCAGCCATGTTTCCATATAAGACAGGCACCATAGAAATGTTATGGAATGGTTATAGCCCACCACAGCCAAGAAAAACTTTGAGTTTGTATGTGTGTGTGTGTGTGTGTAAAAAGAGGATAAGAGTGTGGGTATGTGTTTTTGGTGTGTGTGCGCATGTCCCAGCCTCTAAACACAAACCGGTTTCCCCTTTCATACCTACAGTTCTAACCAAACAAACACAACAATACAGCACTTCCAAACGGCTACCTTTCTGCTCTCCCTCTCACCCACTCTCACCCACTCTCTCTCACTCTCTTTCTCCATCGCTCGACTTAGTCCTCATTTCTTCTGTCTCCTCTCCTGCTTTTATTGTGCCATTTTCTGCCACTTTGGTCCAAGAAAGGGAGGCCGTAATGCAATCTCTCCCCCTCTCCATCCCCTGCTGTGAGAGAGAGTAGCTTGGCCTGTGTGCTGGGCCAGGGAGAAGGGGGAGAGACAGGGTCAAGGTGAGCTCTAATACACTATTGATCCGCCCCAATTGAAAACCTGATGGAAATTTTACCCCCCCTCTCTCTCTCCTTTCTGTTTTTCTCCCCCTCCCCTCTTTCTCTCACACGCACACACGCTCTCTCTTTCTCTATCTCTTTTCACTACACTCTTCCCTCCGCGTCGTGTTTCGCTTCCTGTGTATATCCTCCCCAGTGTCCCCGTCTTCCTCTTTTGCAGTGTCTATCTCCATTCCACCGGATCTGTTTTCTCTGGGCTGAATGTCTCTTTCATCCACTGGCCACTCTCTATTTCGTTCTTTCTCTTTCTCTTCTCCCCATTCTCTCGCCCACTTCCTCTCTCCATCTGTCCCTTTCTACTTCCGTGCTTTTCAAACCGTGTCTCTGATTATTTTGTTTCCCCTCTCTCTCCTCCTCTTTGTGTCTCACGGACTCTCCCTCTATCTCCCTCTCTATGTCCCTCTCCTTTTCCCTCTCCCTCTCCCTCTCTCTCTCTCTCTCTCTCTCTCTCTCAGCTCCTTTTTCATTCTCCTCTTTCCTATCGGTCTCTCACTACTTTTCCTCCATCCTTGTCATCCTCTCTTGCTGTATCACTCTTCCCTCCTCCGATGCTCTGTCCCAGTCTAGACTAGTGCATATTGATCCCGATGACCACCGCTACAGTGTATTAAACGCCACAAACGGTTTGGACGCGGTACTAGAGACACGCCTCCCTGGCATGACCCGGTCAATACGCCCCCCCTCCTCCTGTCAACAGCGGCCAAATGCTCACTCTGTCTGTGGCCGCAGATGACAAGTGTCCTCCACAGTTAATTCTGTAAGCTGTAGGCTCTGAAGGCTGACCTGTATGTTCATACTGCAGCCAAATGGGGAACTAGGAACCTTTTGAAGAGTACATCGTCTAAATGATTATGGTTAAGATGAGGGAAGATATTTTGTAAAAGATGACCATGATCTTATGGCTGAATTATTTGCATTTTTTACCATCTGTTATTTAATAGAGAAGCTGTAGCTTACGGTATCATGCTTCATGTTTTAACGTGTCAATCACTGTCGAACATGTCCATCACAGTCTCTGAAGCTCAATAAAACCTTGACAGCCTTAAACATTGAAACATGATCGAGATTACAGTTTATGTATTGATGAGTTGAAGAAATATCCTAAATTGAAGTCCTCAAAGCAGTAAACAATGCAGACAGGCTAAACCAAGGCAAACTGGGACTTTATCACTTATTTTACCAGACCATATCCTCTCTCTCTCTCTCTCTCTCTCTCTCTCTCTCTCTCTATGCAGAGTTAGTTGCTATCTTGAAATAAACAGTGTTTGCGTTTGATTTATGTACTGTTGTGTATGTGTTAGGCAGCTGGGCTATCGAGACCACCATCTCCCAATAGACACACAGATGCTACAGCTACGTGGGGGCCCTCTGTCGACCCCCAGACCTCTGATACACATCTGGAGCCACGGAGCCGAGGGAGCAGCAGCATTTGAGCAGTGGTGAGGAGGGGGGTGGGGAGGGGGGTGGGAAGGGGACTGTGGTAGAGGAGGAGGAGTGGAGGGGGATCGTAATGAAGGTTAACCCGGGGCCTAATTTTCATTCTGCTGCATTTGTAGTACCCTATCTCTTCTTCCCCACCCTGGACACCGTCTTGGGATGAGTGTAAGCTTGACAGGCTGGAATCACTTCTCTCCTGTAGGTGAAGTTGCACCAGCTTTCAATGCCCACTAAAAACCGTACGAACCCAACTCCATCCTGTCACAGTTCGAGTGGCTTGTTGGCGGGTGCTACAATGACTGGAGCTCTAATGTGTAGTGAGCGTAGTTCAGTAGAGCGTAGCACATGGCTTGACCATTGAATGTGTGCTCAAATGGATAACCACAGCCCCTCCACAGCAACCTTCCCACCAATCTTTCCCACTTCCTTCCCTCTCTTCTCCTCTCCATCTATCTCTCCCTCATAAGGAAGGAATCAGTCTCACCTTAATTGCTCTTAAATCGGATTAATGACTGACCTGGGACATGTTGACTTAATTTCTTCTAGTAAATCTCTCTGTCTCCCCTCTTTCACTTCTATGGACTCATCTTCATCCTCTCTCTCTCTCTTTCTTTCTTCTGACTGTCTCTCTTCCTCTCTCCAACTCCTCTTATAAGTATTTTACCTTCTTCTCTATGTCATTTCCTCTGACTTTCCTTGCTCTATCTCCCCCCAGGCTGTTTCTAACTCTCTGTGGCTTGATAGCTCTGCATGGCCAGTTGGCGAGTAACGCGTATGTGTTAGCACGCGTCGATGTGGCCCTGTCATTGGCTCCTAAGTGCTTTGGCAATACAAGGGATCAGCTGTCATGCCAGGGCGACTAATCTCAATCGAATTACATTGAGCTGGTATTGAGGCGGCGGGGAAAGGACACAAGCGTCTTTGGGTGTGTTCACCCAAGCAGCTTATACAAAAACTCACACCAGATGTATACACTCACGTGGGTATGTTTGGGTTGGAATTTGGTTAATTCCCCTTGTCTGTCTGTCTGTCTGTCTGTCTGTCTTGGATGGTATTGAGATGGAGGATGAGAGTGTCTTTCTATGTATTCGCAGCTTAAACGTTGCTTCACGTACACACACAAAGGCTGCTGGTCAGTTTGGGTTAGAGCCTTCCCTTTGCAAGTCTGTACATCTAACTGTCTGTCTTTCTAACTGCCAACTTGCCATTCTGTCAGAATGTCAGAATGTCAGAATCAGAATTCTCTCTCTCATTCTGACCCAAGCAACACCAACTGGGACTGTGCTGTTGTTTTGCACATCCGTCTCAAGGGCATAAGGGCGTAGGGTCTGCTACCAAACTGCTGTCACTTCAAAAAAAATAAGAGGAAAGTGGCTAGCCTTGTGGTCAAAAGCTGATTTTACTCTTGGTTGCACCCACCCACAGTCCTACTAACAAGCTGCTGCCTCAATATGATGGGTGTAGGAAAAATACTCCACTGAGCTTAGCTTTACTGAACTTCCAGATTGAAAGACAACTGTGTCAACCGGCTGCTTCTACAATATTTACAGGAGCCCACTGTCCAAAAGTCGCAAGCTTGGTGTAGATAATAAATTAGCAGTATGATAATAATATTGAATTCTGACAACATTACCTATTGTGTTTCCCATTGCTCTCTTTCCCCATCTTGAATCTCAATCCACCTTTTACTTATCCCTTTGTCCCTTGTTTGCCCAAACCTTTCGCCATTCACTTCCTATCATCTCTCTTCAATTGTCCTCTCCTCTCCTTTCCTTTTCTCCTCATCTCTTGTCCCCCTCTGTCTCCTCGCTTTCGTCACCTCTCTTCTCTTCTCCTCTCTAGCAGTGCAGTCAGGATTAAACATTTATCTCAGTGGTCCTCCTTGGGTCCTAAACGCCCGTGTGGATGATAAGAGTCGCTGGGATTTGTCAAATTGTGCGCCATCGATTAACTGACCTTTCACGCCTGCAAGTCTCTCTGCCACTCCACTAACTGCAGACAAGCCAGATAGAGAGATAGATGGAGACATCGGCCTGTTATTATTGTGTACAAGTTTGTAGTTACCAGGTGTGCAGGGCAGAGAGGGCAGTGGTAGGGGGCCAGGAGAAAGAGATTAGAGAGAGGGAGGGGAAGGGGAAGCCAGTGGAGATACAGATAGATACAGACGAGTCCAGTTTCCCAACAGATACTGCGCGTAACCAACAACAATAAAAGCACAGGTGGGCATCTTATGATGAGTGTGATGGGTTTTGCACACTTCTGAATTTAGCCCTGTCATAATTCTGCTGAATCAACTACCAAGTATTTTCCAAGCCCATGCTAGCAGCTTGTATAACAGCCCTTTACATTAATTTGGTCTCCACTACCTCTTTAGCAATTATAGACGTTTCATGTATTTGCATATGTTCTATTGAACTGGGTACCACAAGAGAGCAGATCAAAGTTAAATAAATTAATGTTCACATTAAACCTTTACTGAACACTGTAATGATCACAACGTTTTATGAACACAGTAGGCCAATGACAACCCTGGTGTCAACTTTGCATAGTCTGATAAAAAAGTGACCCCCAATGAATAGAGTAAAACAAAAATGAACAAAGATATCGAAACACTTTTTAAATTAAAAAACATTCTGGAAACATTCAATCGTGACAGCACGATTTCTTGATTCATAGTTACAAACGCCGGGAGGGGGGGTAGGGGGAATTGGGGCGGAATGTCACCCACCTGGACTTCCGCGTCACCCCGCCTCAGAGATGCAATGAGGCCGAAGTCCAAACTCCAAATTCTGGACTGAGATGGATCTGTGCGTTTCGCCGTGTCCGGACGGGAAGACGTGGAAAGTTCCGCGTCACACCACACAGACCGCTAGAACCGCAAAGAGTTTCAGTCAAATTGTATCCGCATAATTAATACATTGTGTAAAAATGTCGAGGACATTCGGTGGACATAAAGCGTGATTACGTAAATGATGCCAACATGTTGCTATAGCTTAACGATGGATAGAAGCGTTATACGGGGAATCACAACAAACTGGTAAGAGATGCGAGCGATCTTAGAGTGAAACGAAACCATTCCAGGGACCGTGTCCCTAAGGACCACTACTGTCTCTTGACCAAACAAGAGTAAAGAGACAGGAACCACTTCACTTCATACGATCAATCATCTTATTAACCCTTTACTGTCAGTCAGTCGAGAAAGGAAAAGGTAGGCTGAGGAATCAGAGAGAAACAGATAGAGGGAGAATTGTGTGGGGAGACACACAGAGACTCAAGTTTAGGCACTGCAAACATTGTGTCGGAAATTCAACTCGGCATGTAAGCCTCCGTATTGATAAAGCTTGCTCGAAATAATATTGACCGTGCTAACTAGCTTCACTTTGAACATACGAAATTGGTTTCCAGATGAAAATCAAAACCGCCCCATTTCAGAAGTTCTTGGATTGAGGTAAAAACGTGAATTAAATTCAAATTGTCTTTGAAGAAAGCCAAGACATAACATTAAATCTCCTAAATTCTTAAGTTACGCGTGCTAGTCAAACAACAATCTTAAAGTTGATATTCAGCATCCTTTAGTTACTTAACTTTGTCAACGAACACCAAGGTTCAAGACCGGAAATATGAAATTCCCGTGTGTAGGCTATTTATTTGCAGCTAATTTAGACAAAAGCAAGGCCTAGAGATAGGCTAGCCCAGAGAGAACAGTGCACTGGGCTGGACAAACTGGCATTTTTAGTTTATGCTATTCATTGTGTTATTAATCGTATTAATCTAAATGTATTATTTTTGAATATGCACAATCTAGACAAACGATCAATAGGCCTAGACTATAATTTGACTGGAAAACATTGTGTGGAGAGCCTAATAAAAGAAGCATTTCTAAGCATGGTTATTCGTTTTTTAAAGAAATGCTTGTAAACATATGCCAATGATTGACGTAAAAATAATTGCGTAATTAATACTTTCGACAACAACAATTAGCCAATTTACCACCAATACAAATAATAACAGTAGTAATAATAATCATTAGCATAATTATCGTAATATTAGCGATAACATAGCATAACAAAGCGAAAACAATTAGCCCAAGCTATAGGCTGATAATAATAAAAGCCTAGGCTAATTAAAAGACCGATAATAATTTAGCCAACCCTTAGAAAAGATTTTTCTTCAAACCGATTATTTAAACAACTTTGAACTAAAATAATATAGGCCTAGGCCTACTACTTTTTGTAATACGTTGTAGGTCAAGTCAATTAATAGTCAAACAACCCCAAACCGTGAATTAACCTATAGCCCAACAAACGCAATTGAACAGGTGAACGACTTCAAGGCCTAGAGTGGATCGGGGGAGTATGGGTGAGTGATGTGAGGAGAGATTTCCCCGAATGCCATTTAGGTCGGAAATATTTCCACTAAATATTGACAAGAGAAAGATTGAGGAGTATAGCCCGCCAGTGCCATACGCAACTGCGCAAATAATTTAATGAATGGTCAAAGTTTTAAGATTACATTGAATGATCTTTCATAAAAAATATTAAAAACTCCACAAGATGTTTCCAATAGAATTCGAACAACCGAAACAAAAACTTTTTCTAATAAGAATTACTAAAACAATTCTAACATGGGTTCAAGATTCCTAATATTTACTAGATTGTTTCAAAATTCTTTCTTTGGCTTCTTTTAAAAACAACCACTACAAAAAGAATAGGCTAGCATATTAGGCCTACGCAGTTTCTGAACGTGTTCTTGACATAGAATGTTAGGCTATTCTTATATTGTGAAATGCCTAATTGTTTCGATTATAGACTATTATAGATCTATTTTTATTTGTAGCAATGTCTGTATTTTATTCGTATTGTCATTATTGAATTAAATTAAAATTATGCTGAATGGCATTATTCTGTAGGCTACGACGTTACCATTTCCTATAACTTTTCCTTGAAAATGTTTTCCCAGGTGACCGGTATCAGCAATGGAAAACTTGGTGAGCCCTGCAAAAGTTGGACCGGAGAGTAGCCTAGGCAACTGTGAATTATTGAACACCAAAAACAACATTCGGTCTGGTTAGGCTGATCTATTGATCGATCTCTTAATCTGGAATAGTTACATGCATCTATTGATTTATAAACACTGTTTATCGAGAAATGTACTGGCACAAATAATTGATAAGAGTACACCCACGGCGCACATAAATATGCATCAAAGTGGCAAAGGGGTAAACAACTACTAAAGAACTTTGGAGAGCAACCTAACTAAATCAGTAGCCTAAAGATTGTTCCAAGAGATATGAGGGTTGGTTTGCGCCTATAGATCAGAATCTACCCAAACTTGCTCTGCAAAGATATCGCTCTCATACACACACACATCTGAAACAGAAGAGAAAATAAGCATATCATTACGTCCTTACATTACGTTGTAGCAGTGTGTGTGTGTGTGTGTGCGTGTGCGTGCGCGCGTGTGTGTGTGTGTGTGGGCGGTCATCTGAAAGGGGTTTGATTTCTGGTCCACTGAATATCCTTAGCATTGGCCTGTGTCAATTAAGATGTCTATGGGTAGGAAATACTTAAAAAGCATTTTCCGAAAGAAAATGGTTAAACTCATTGTTAGTAATTAATACTTAAAATGCAAACGTTATGTTCTTGTTATAACCTATGCTCTCACAAAATAAAAAAAATACTTAAAGAAAAGTCTCCCAATGATTAGTTTGAAATTAAACGTATGTAAAAAAAAAGAAAATGGCTTTTTAAAGTGTTTTTACCACCATATCGCCAATGTTTTAGTTTACGCAATGAAAAAAAACTCAGTTTCCTTCCACGCATGTATTTGCATCCTGGGACAGAGACCAGGCAGCGACCGTGAAAAATATGACATAGACAAATGCATCCGTGGCCCAACATTATACGTTGTAAAGGCAAATTAGGCTGGATCACTCACGCAGACAGATGGAGAGGTACACACGCAGGAGGCACCGACATTAGACTCTTGCTTCCCGTGTGAGTGCCTGTTTAATTGACTGATTGATACTGTGGTGTGGAGGTGAGGGTTAGACGTATAGAGCTAACAAATAGAGACACTTAACGGCTAATCCGGGGCAACGCGGACAGTTGAGCGCGCGAAAGTACCACCAGACAGGGAAGCAGTGACCTTAAGCGTTGTTGTCGATGAAATTGTGCTTATAGTCTAAATGCATGCAAAGAGGAATATTTAGCAAAGTACACCCTAGTCCACATGCGCTCCGGGACCCGTAACCGAAAGAATAATTCATCGTGAAACAACTAAAATATTTTATTTTAAACAATACTTCTACTAATCCAAATAACAAGTGAACAAACCATGACTACTACTTCTTTCGACTAAAGTATAAGCCTACAATTATAATGATGGTGAATTATAATTCAAAACAAAGCCGCACATTTAAGTATTATTTCATTTGAAAATTCGCAAGTGAAATTGTTTAGGTGACACTTTTCTAAATAAAAATAAAAACTGTTTTTTATGACAGCGAATGCGATAGCAGAGACGGTGACATACCTCAAGATTCTTTGGTTAGTTGTTCAGTAGTCAATTCTTTCACCGGCCAAAGTATGATAAGTCTACAGGCATATACGTGATTACTCTCCCGGTATTTGTCCAGTAGCACACCGAGCAGGGACCTTGGAAGAAGCACTAGGATACTAACAAACCTAGACCGAAGGAACTGTGCGGGAGGGAGGGAGCGGAGGAGGTGTGCATCTCTCTGTGTGTAAGTAGTTAATTAGTAAATCCCCATTCGCTGTGCCTCGGGTCGGTTTGTTTTCCCCGGTCGACAAGCCGAGAGGAAAGAGAATTTGAAGTAGGATTCGACCCGTTTCCGCTCCTGTGTCTCGTATATGAGGTTCGTGTGCGCGTGTGAGAGTTTGACTGCGTGTGTATGTGTGTTTTTCTTTCACTATTTCTCTCTTCTTTTACACGCGCCGCCACAAGAGGAGCCACTCTCTCCCTCTCACATAGCCTCCTCATCGCTAGAAGTTGCAGGTGTTCTCACCCTTTTCGACTATTGTTGGGGGGGGGGTTAAGTTCATGTTTCTGCCGTTTTATCCAAAGACTATAGCTGATCTTCACATCCTCGTATCCTTAAGGTTATCTATAACCTTTCCGTCACTATACCAAGCTCATCAGATTGATATTTTGAAAACAATTGAGTTCTTGAATTCACACTTTACAATAGACCACAAAATACAACTCACTAACACTTTGTGGAACTAACAATAATTATGGCTCGTGTTAGGTTACATTACGGGTAACCTACGAATGGGTGTCTGAGAGGTTAGAGAATCGGGCTTTTAATCAGAAGGTTGCCGGTTCGATTCCCGGTCGTGCCATATGACTTTGTGTCCCTGGGCAAGGCACTGCACCCTAGTTGCCTTGGGGGGGAATGTCCCTGTACTAACTGTATGTCGCTCTGGATAAGAGCATCTGCTAAATGACTAAATGTAAATTACAAAGATCATCCGAATTCTTACAAGTTATAAAAGTACATTCTGATTATATGAACATAATACTTAGGCTTAAAGGGATAGTAAGAGAAAAATCAGTGTTGGAAGTCTCAGGAATAAGTTTGGTGTCAGGAGTCTTGAGTCAAACTGCAAATCCACATTGCAGCTTCAGTGCAGTCTTAGACAACAGTACTAATCCTTAAATATTGTATTGTGATGAACAGAACCAGACCATTCTCACCAAACTGAGAAGTTTGCGTTACTTAAACAACAAGGCCACTAAACACACACGTAAGCTCATGCCAGCAATCGACAATGCCCTAACAAACTTTAATTACTTAATTGATCCCCAATCAGCTACTTAATAATCAATTAGGTAAACGTATGGAACTCACTCCAGTAAGAGAATAGGGGGGGGGGGGGGTGGTAATGATAGAGCGATGGATGTTGTTGACCTGAAGGGAACAAAGGATAGAGAGGTGGAAACGAGAAGGCCTTTTGCTGTTCAAAGACAAGAAAGAGACCACTGGCAAAGATGTGTTCGCGTGCAGAAAGTGAGATAATGTCACGAAATTAAACACACACAGTGACATACATACACACACACATATCATGCACACGCACACGCACCTCTTTATCGCCCTCTAGTGTGTGCCACCCTGACCTGAGCTTTCTATGCTTGTTGACCATTCAGACAGCAAGTGTCAGAAGTGAATGTGATGAATGTGGTGGCATGCTTCCATGTTCTCATCCTAACTCCCTGGTTAGTTACTTGTCTGCTTCTCCCGTGGCCCTGTTGTAAGTCATGGTCTTGATATTCATACTCATCAAGGCTCGCACTCATAAACATGTCGGCTGCTGAAGGTGTACGTTTCCACACCCAGACATCCTTCGCACTGTATTTGTCTGTGAAATCCTCTAGACTACACTGTGTATACGGATGTCTGGAGTGGGATTCATGAGAGCATCTGTGTGGCTAGGAGAACATGCGTACGCGTGTCTGGGGACGAGGATATCAGAGACACTCACACACTCAGCAGATGAAAGCTCTGCCAATACCCTCACGGCCCCTAAGGATCATGGGAATATTGATGCAGAACGCTAGCGCGTGTGTTCTCCCAGTCCAAAGGGCGGTAAACAGAGGACACAGTGGCAGGCTCTTTAAGTGTCCCCTAATCACTGACCACAGACCAGTTCAACCAGTTAGTTTCCATCAGAAGGGGTGTGCTTCACACTCATCCCAGATCTGTGGCCGTGGCTCCTGCCCAGCGGAGCCGTAGGAGAGAGTGGTGGTGGAGGAGAGGATGGATAGCTGACCTACAGCATCCCCATTGATTGAGGTAATTAATATAAGTAGAGCAGGGGATTTGGAACTCACTTTTCACCGTATGGATTTGCTGTCTCCTCACATTTTCCGTGTTTTATGTCTTTTCGATGCAAATCCAATGTATTTTGTCCGTCGCTAGATCATGACAGGCAATTTTGTATGGGATAGGTTTTGATAGGGGAGGTTTTAATTGTGGCACAACAATGGCTTGGCGGGATTGATTGATAAACGACTTTGTACTGTGTGAGTCGACGTCAGATGGCACTGGAACATGTGCCTCAGAATATATGATTTCCACTGGATATTTATTAAGAATGTATGCAGTGAGGCTCTAACACTGTGGGATTTGCAGTGCTTCTGAAGAAAATCAGTGAATTAGAAAGAGAGAGAAGATTGGTCCAAATACAAGGAATGATTGGGGGATGGTGTGTATGAGAGAAAGAGAAAGAGAGAGAGAGAGAGAGAGAGAGAGAGAGAGAGAGAGAGAGAGAGCAGAAGAGAGAGAGAGAAACGATAGGGAGAGGGGGCATAAGAGAGAGAGCGATAGGGAGAGAGAGCATAAGAGAGAGCATAAGAGAGAGAGAGAGAGAGCAGAAGAGAGAGAGCAGAAGAGAGAGAGCAGAAGAGAGCGAGAAACGATAGGGGGAGAGGGCATAAGAGAGAGAAAGCGATAGGGAGAGAGAGCATTAGAGAGAGAGAGAGGTAGAGAAAGAGAGAGAGAGCAGAAGAGAGAGAGGGGGGATGAGGGGAGCATAAAGGGAGATGACACGAGCAGGACAGACAGGAAGACAGAGAAGAAGAAGGTGGGAAATTGAGAGAAAAGGGGGGGGGGGGGGGGAAAGCGAGCAAGAAAGAGCTTCACTGCCTAGTCTTAATCTGAGCTGTTCTGATCAATAGCCCATTTCCCATTGTTGCCAGAGCTCTTCGATCGCTACACCACGGAATTAACACACCCACTTTAATCTAGGGGGGAGATGGACTGGGGAGAGGAGAAGGGGGCGGGGGTCTTAGAGGGGAGCAGCTGTGGAGCCGTTTTCAAATGAAATCAAATCTAATTGTTATCACTGTATAGCTGCTGAGGTTATTACTACCACTGTTACAATTATACTATGACCATACAGCCACCACTTCGCGTCTTAAGGTGTAAACTGGACGTAAGTAATCTGAATTAGTGTTTATTTGTTTCATTTTTCAGGGTTTTTCATCGTGATGGGGGGTTGGGATCAGATGGCCCCTGCTAGTGGCCTGGTGTGATGGGGACAGGGAACACAGTGGAGGAGGAGGAGGTGCTCGGTTTGCTCTCCGCTGGCTGGATGTGTACTGTCTAGATGCACCTCGGCAAGGGCTCAGTGTGGTTCCATCCTCTGTAATGTGGATCTGACAAAAGATCCATTTGCAATCAACATTTAACTATTAAGGTACGAAGAGGAGCCTCGGATGAGCGTTAGCTGTGGGGTTTCTTTGTGTGGTAGGAAACAGGCACGTCTAGGCTTCCCTACGACAGACCTGGTATTTACTAGAAGGGCACTTCTAGTCTTCTCACTACTTCTACCCAAGAGTAGCTATGAAATTCCCCGTGCCATCTACTACCTGGGATCAGTGTGAAATAGTTTTATCTCTGCGACTGCAGGGCTCTGCCTCAGGGGTCTTTGCACATCGTCATGGAGACGTCTTGGGGGGGGGGGGGGGGGCGAGTCTCCCACGGGCTACAGGCTTTACTTTTCTTCCGATCCATTTTACTTACTTTGGTCCTTTTGAAGTCATTTCATAACAGAGCAATTTTCTCGTTAGCGTTGGGCTTTAATTGTGGGTAATTAGGCGTGCTCCGGTGGTACAGAGAGTGCTGTTCGGCAGACTGGTGGGAAATTAGCTACAGTTCAGCTGTGAAATATGGGGTTAAGTGAGAAAAGGAGAGGGGAGAATGGGTAGCCAAGGTGGGTCAACGACTCCAAAACATGTGGAAGAAAGGCTGGATGAATGCTGTGGCGGCACAGGATGGCCTGCACAGCTAGCTGGAGGGTGCTATGGCGACACAGGATGGCCTGCACAGCGAGCTGGAGGTGCTATGGCGGACACAGGATGGCCTGCACAGCGAGCTGGAGGTGCTATGGCGGACACAGGATGGCCTGCACAGCGAGCTGGATATGCTATGGCGGACACAGGATGGCTTGCACAGCGAGCTGGAGGTGCTATGGCGGACACAGGATGGCCTGCACAGTGAGCTGGAGGAGCTATGGCGACACAGGATGGCCTGCACAGCGAGCTGGAGGAGCTATGGCGGACACAGGATGGCCTGCACAGCGAGCTGGAGGTGCTGTGGCGGACACAGGATGGCCTGCACAGCGAGCTGGAGGTGCTATGGCGGACACAGGATGGCTTGCACAGCGAGCTGGAGGTGCTATGGCGGACACAGGATGGCCTGCACAGCGAGCTGGAGGTGCTGTGGCGCCACAGGATGGCCTGCACAGCTAGCTGGATGTGCTATGGCGGACACAGGATGGCCTGCACAGCGAGCTGGAGGTGCTATGGCGGACACAGGATGGCCTGCACAGCGAGCTGGATATGCTATGGCGGACACAGGATGGCTTGCACAGCGAGCTGGATATGCTATGGCGGCACAGGATGGCCTGCACAGCGAGCTGGAGGTGCTATGGCGGACACAGGATGGCCTGCACAGCGAGCTGGAGGTGCAGATGGATGGGGTTGGTAGGAAACTGAGAAATGCAAGACTGAATGTGAGCAAAAGTGAGGGGTAGAGAGTGTTTGTGAGGGGGGTGGGGTGGGGTGGGGTGGGGGAGCAGGAGAGAGCAATAAAAAGAAGGGGAAAATTAAGAACAAGATAGATAATCAATCAGAAGTGATGTTAGCATTGGGAGTGTAGAGGCAAACTGCAGAATTACTGATAAGAGTTAACACTGGGTAAGGTGAGCGAAATAGCAAGGTCTATGAAAATATTGGGGAAACAACTCAGGTATCTGCAACTCGGGTATTTGCTAGCAACACAAAGGTGTAGTCCATGGTGGAGAGAATGAATGTATGAGGGCACTCCTCCACACAAACACAAACACACACACTCTCAAGGACAACAACAGTACAAATACAATGTATTCATGACAAATGTTGTTTTATCATGTGCAGACAGACTTCTAATATGGTTTCAAGTGCCCCCCCAGACCCCCCCCCCCCCCCCCAGACCCCCCCCCCCCCCCAGGCAACAGTTTGTGTTTCAACAAACCCCCTCAAGCAGTTGTATTTGACACGCAGCTGATTACGGTCTTTACGGACCGTGACCCTTGATTAAATGTAGTAACCGTCTGAATAAAGGCACCCTGTGCTCCTGAATCCGTTAATGCTTTTACGTTAGCCCCCCTAACGGCTGTAAACGTCGCCAGAGCCATAAAGCAGATGAGGAATGATTGGAGCCATTGACTGTACTGTCATCGGCTGAGCTCGTGGGGACTGACTCTAGGCCAGCCTTTATGAGGGCCTCATCCCCGGTGGACCCATCCACACAGTCTGTAATGAACCTGTTAAACCCTCGATAAATATTGGCTCACGTGCTTAGTGAACGTTTTAATACCCCAGTAATACATGTACGCTGCCGTCAAGACAAACAAGTGAATAGGTGATTGTGAAGAAGGGTCATCATGGTAATACCCAAATCAATGAATCGGTTTCCCCCATAGTTTCTATACATACACATCTGTACTGCTAAAGGCTATCTGGTTGGCTAAATTGATTTAACTTGGACACACTATATAACTTGCACTTGCTGAAATGCTGAAATCTTAAATAGAAACTTCCTATGCAGTTGTGGGAGTTTGACTTAATATGTGATCTGTATTTTAATAAGTGGCAGCCTAGGCTACCTGGATTACAAAGAGTTTTAATTTGCATGCATCACTTGACCCCTAAGCGTTCCATTTTGTTAGCTTCTCAAGACAAGACCAAAGTTTTAACAAAGCATATGTGCTCGTACAGACCAAACACTCTCAGATTCAGTTAACCACATGTTCTTCAACAAAAAATATATATAGGCGTAAACCACAATTGAGGCGACGGCTCTACCTTGCCAAGTGGTTCTCGAGTTTCTTTGCTGCTCATTGCATACTTTATAAACGTCCTGCTAGGATACAAACCGGTGTGCAGGTTGTTAGACACAGAACTTTGCCAACAGAGCATCTTGGACGCGGTAGGCAAACCTTACAAGTACAATTACAGACCAAACCACAGTTTGAAACTTGTGATTTAGTTTTTAACTGTTTACAGCTCTCTAAAGGTAGGCTATTATTTGTTTTGCCATCTGTCCAACACACTTTTCGGGTACCTCTAAAGCAATCATGTCAGTTACAGCTAGAGTTTGGTTGCCACGAGTCCAGTAACCACCAAGGAACACAACCGAAACTGTTTGTTAAAGACATCTATCGCGCGCTGTGCAACATTGTTCCGCAACTATGTATGAAGCTACATCAATCAATTGCTAGAAGCCACGTTTCCCTATCAAAATAGCTACACTACTCTCGCTTCAGGCTAATAGTGTATTCCGACCTATTTCTTAAATATTAAAGCCACTTGTTCTTTCCGTACAACTTGACAGGAGAATAAGTATGCTTACCTTCACCGCTGCGCTTTCATGGACTTGTTAGTAGGTCCCACTTGGGTTTCCACGAAACACTCGACGTGCGTAACTGTCTGTTTGCTGCTGGGAATCAACTTATGAACAGGTCCAACTGCTCATCCTCGTTATTATTGATGATAACCCTGATGAAAAAAACATAATGATATGCCTAATGGGATATTGCGAGGGCTACCAAATAAATGTAGTCTAACTACAATAGAAAAGTTGTCTTGAAAAAATGTAAAGTTGAAAAAGGAAAGGAAAATGATATAAGCTAATAAAAATTTCCCAGGTTGTCCAGTTGTCAATCCCAACTAGGTATGTGGGGATGGGACGAAATGAGCTCAAAATCAAATGCGGCAGAACACGGCGAGAAACAAGACCATGAGAATGAGAGTGCGAAGCAGGTGGAGAGCCCGTGCTCTCGCAAGGAGGGACTGAGCTTGACCGAGGTCCAGGGCACCGGGGACAGGAAAGAGGGGGATGGAGAGAGAGAACCCCATTCGAGTCTACCTTTGGCTGCACTTAAGTTTCTGTCAGCTGTGTGTGGCTACGGTAGAATGTGTTCTGTGCTTGTTCCGCTGTCGGCTAGACAGAAAATTGACCAACTGACTTGAGAGCAAAGCGGGAGACCGCCACGGAAAATATATGTAGACGGTGGCCAGATAACGGATCGATCGGGTTATAATTTTGTCCAAAGTCGGGGAAAATAAAGTTCATGGAGGAATGAAATTTGAAAACAGATGGCGAATCCCGTCGCCCTAAATAAGATTCGATCTTTCGGAATGGAGTGTAGATAATATTTGGTTGGACGTTTGATGAAAATGACGGATTTTTCATTTTGGACAGGTGGGGGCAGATTGAGGGAGGGATGAGGGAGGAAAGAAGGTGGGAGTGGGGTACGTGGAGGTGATAGAGGGAGGGACATGCTCTGTCTGGGGGACCGAAACTAAACTTGGGAGAAGCGAACGGTGTGTTTTTTCCCCTCAGAGCTCATCCCCATCCCTTTTCCATCTACCCCAAAGTGCGGCAAATCCCCCCTTCCTCCATTCGAGCCTATAGCCTGCACACCCGTGCCCCACACACAGGGGGGGGGGGGAGAGGGAGAGAGGAAAGAAGAGAAAACAAGAATACCAAATAAATGAGAAATTTTCGTACAGGCCCCGCTTCCGTGCGTTCCATGCTAGCAATAACAATTAAATATCGACCGCTTTCCCGGCCGGAGAGAACCTGAGATACCCAGAGACTGCCAAGTACCGAGACCCCCGCGCACCCCTCCCCTCTTTTCTCCATCTCCCACACATATGCACTCACTCACTCTCCCATTTTCAAGTCATCCCACTCTCTATATAGTTCTTTTCCTCCTAATCCAAGTCCATCAACCCAATCTCGTCTAAATTTGTGTATCTCATTTCTCTTGATTCCACCACCCCTCCTTTGTCCTGTGCCGCTGCAGCTTTGTGAAAGGCCACGGGCAGCATCTTTAGCCTCGAGCCTATAGGTTAGACATTAACCGCAGACGACTAACTATTGTCTATTGACTTATGTTTAGGTATCTATGTCCTTCAGTCATTCAATAAGCAGGCATTTTCAAGTGTCTGTAAATTAATTAAGTATCATGAGTGCAGACTGGACATTTGGTTCATAGTAAAGGCTTTAGTATGCTGAATGGTCAAGTCATGTGCATTTGCAAGCACATGCATGATATGCCCTCTGAATGCCACCGACATAGTGTCCACGCTTATGTAATAATTTAGCCTATGCCTTTAGGCTTTGTTTTATCGATAGCCAACAATATGCCTTTAAAACACAGGTGGTCTCCATCCTCTTCTAACAGCCTCTCTGTTGATTGACGTGGCCCTTGATTCATGGAACTCGTGACAAGAATATGTGAGAGGTGGCATTATGTCGGTCTTAAGTCCTGAGCGCTCAACGCCAACTTTCCAAACGAATTGAACAACTATCAAAAGTTTCTCCATCATTGTCGTTGTGTCTACTCTCTCTCTCCTCTTTATATTTTTTTCCGCCTCAGAACTTCTTTCTCTTCGCACCCAAGCCATTCGATTTCTATTTATTTCACCCCCCCACCCTCCTTTCCCTCCCACGCCAGGAACAACCCCCACCTTCTCTCAGTCTCATCCGATCTCTCCGTTTTCACACCTCTCCGCATCTTTGTCCGCTATTAAAACCCATTCCTCCCCGTTGTCGCCCTAATTCTCCTTTTCACCATCTCATCGTCTTTTTCTCCCTGCTTTCCTCTGCCTCGTTATCTCACCGTTTGGTTTTAATTAGTTAATGCATTAATTATCTACGCCCCAATACCTGCACTATCAACACACATTCCCCATAGCTATCTTACCCCTAAGGCCACCGGGCTAGCTGTGTCGGTGGACACCAAAAAATCCCGTTCCTTTCTCTTCATTTTTCCCTTTTACCCCATGCCTCTTTTTCCACTCTATTTCTTGGTCCTCCACTCTTTGCCCCCTACCTATTTCCTCCAGTCATCTCTCCCCCGTCTATCTTTCTTCTGCCCCCCCCCCTCGCCCTACACTCTCCCCTTTTCTCTCTCAGCCTAGCAGTCGCCTCCGCCGGCTAGTCTCTCTCCCCAGCGTTGGAATTATGAAAAATGCGCCCATCGACAGAGCGCCTCAGCTTCGATTAGCCGAGATGGGACATGACAGGCCGCGATCAATACTTATACCGTCCTATAACGTGTCAACTAATGAATCAATCTCGGCTAAATTTTCCATTTTTCAAAAGCCGACGCGAGAGACTGGAATATCCTCTTTTGTAAAGATATTATTATCGATTTCGTCGGCAATTTGACATCGGGGGTAGTTAATTCCACTCTAGAATAAAATTGAAAACACTTGAGATTGAAGTGAGAGAGAGAGAGGGAGAGAGGAGGAGGAGGGAGGCAAGGGCAGGCAGGAGGGGAGGGGGAGACGGTTGTTGACTTGATAAAAGAGGATGGGAAGATGGAAGGAAGGGGAAACCGGGTGGGAAGACGAGAAAGGCTACCACTGGTGGTATTCTATCTATCCATGTATCTATCTATATATTTAGCTATCTATCTCTGAGAATAGAAGGACTGAATAGAAATACAAAACATTTATTTTAGTGATATTTCAGGAGCCATTGAATTCAAGTAGGAATGCCAGAACAATGCAGCCAGGAACACTGTTACCACATTGTAGTTTGTTTTGAGAGTCCATGGTTCGAATGACCAGACAGGTAGCACAAAACAGATTGAAAAAATGTTCACAATTCAATTAGTGTTACATATGACTGTACAAATGTGTACAGGTGAACATACGAGTTGGGCATACTTTATGTTTTTAAGAGCTATGAAGTGCAAGTGCTGTAGTATATCAAGTGGGTTTGTGCGTACAGTACCTCTACAGTATGTGTTTGTTTCTGTGTGTGTGAGAGAAAGAGAGAGAGAGAGAGGGAGGGAGGGAGGAAGAGGGAGAGAGTCAGCATGCGTGTCAGAGTGAAATATAGATGGAGGAGGCCTGTGTGTGTGAGGGTCAGCGAGGTGCAGTGTAACTGTCGACAATCACAGCCTTATTTACCTGTCAAAAACACTATCATCCCACACAGGCCCAGCCAAGCAATTTCTGCTGTCTCTCCCTCCCTCCTCTTTCTCTCTTTCTCTGCCTCCAATTACAACCTAGAGGGCTATTTCTCTCCAGGACAAAAACACTGCCCGCAAACCCTCCCTCTCCCTTCCGATCACCCCCTCTCTCACTCCCTTTCTCTTTCCCGCTCTCTTTCCTGCTCTCGCTCACTCTTTCCTCTGCTGAGAGTTACAGAGTGGAAATGAACAAGCTGTAAACACACACCACTTATCGAAGTGTATGCTATTGTGTGTTTGTGGGGGGTAGGGTTGGCTAGGTGGAGACCAGGATATGGGCTTGCTATACATTGATAATCCTGACAGGACAGCCAGATCAACAATGTACAACTGACTGGATGACAGACAGACAGACAGGCTGAAGGACATGGTATGTGGTTGACTGAATGATTGACAGTAATAATATGATTGACAGTCATTTGGAAGATGATAAGGTAGACTAGCTGGACTAGTGGGCCTCATGGTATCATACCAAGCAGGGGATAGCATATAATCACAGACTGTTATCACCCTACACAGTCAATGCTGGTACTTCATAACAACTTCATATTGTTTTGATTAATCCAAAACAAATAAACAACAACAAATATAAAACACAAATGTGAGATCACAGTGGCCAAATGCATATCTATGGGAATTTGAGGTTGTTTCTAACTAGGTGAGAATGCTTACATGCATACTGTACTGTGTTTAACTTTAGGCAGCTACAACGTAGTGGGAAGACAGACTGACAGGCCCTGACAGATGGCCCTGCCTGCCACACTTCCTGACAGAAAACCCAGAGAGTTTTGTTGCTACACGACTTAGGAGGATACTTGGGTGGCCTATTATTTCCCGTTCGCAGATTGACAGATACACGTGCACACACACACACACACACACCTACACAGACACACACACACACACACAGACGGATACCAGTCCCCTGCCTGTCTAAGTGACTGGCTCCGTGAAACGGCATCTGACAAAGCCATTAACAGGACATCTGTGTAATACCTGTGTCTGTAGTGACTGACACACAGCACAATTACCAGCTGCTATGATGACTGACGCACTCACTGACTGTCTGACTGACTGACTGACTGACTGACTCACTGACTGACTCACTGACTGAAAAGCCTAGCGATAATGTCAATGTTGAAAATATGTGAACACAGTGAGCAGTGAGATTATTTGAGAAATGATAATGATTTAAAAATGATTTTTTTTCACTTGGAATTGGGTATTAAAATCTGGTCTCATAACAGAGGAAGAAAGATGCAATGCACCCAGAACAAGTGAATTTCCCAGCACATATACGTGGACTCTCAATCCAAATCTTCTGGATGGATGTGAAATGCTGCTTCCCCATTGGTCAGGTTGACCACTGACCTTTCACCCCAAAGTAGCTTGGGGTGAAAGGTCCCTCTCCTGTACCTGTCCTATTGGGAAAATAGAAGGTCATATCTTGAGCTAGTAAGGCTCCATTCCTGCTTCGGAAACAGTGTAGAGAAGTACAGAGACAGAAGGGGATGGTGAGAAAGAGAGAAAAAGAACAAGAAAGGCAGAACAAGAAAGGCAGAGCTATAGAGACAGACAGGAGGCAGAACAGGAGTGTGAACCCAAGACAGGGCAAGAAGAGTGATGCTGAATTTAGTGTGTGTGTGTGTGTGTGTGTGTGTGGCTGGGGCAGCAGGCAGAGGCAGTTGAGCAGAACCAGCCAGCCCTCACAAACCAATCAGGCCTTCATTAGGCCGGGCGGAGGGATCGATGGGCAGCCTGCATCAATTAAACAGGGGCTCCACAACACACACACCTATGACATACAACACTACATACACACACCATACAACACACACACCTACGACATACAACACTACATACACACACCATACAACACAAACACCTATGACATACAACACTACATACACACACCATACAACACACACACCTACGACATACAACACTACACACCATACAACACACACACCTATGACATACAACACTACACACCATACAACACACACACACCTACGACATACAACACTACACACCATACAACACACACACCTACGACATACAACACTACACACCATACAACACACACACCTACAACATACAACACTACACACCTACGACATACAACACTACATATATACCATACAACACTACACACAAACACGCATACGATACAACACTACACACACACACACACATACTATAAAACACTACACATGCCTCATTTTATAACGCTATGCACACAATGCATATGCCATCCTGCACTAACCACACCTACTAAACACTGCACAACACTTTACACACAAACACACTTAATATGTAAACTGTATACACACACCAACACCACAATTCAAACTCCACACAGAAACTCACACTAGACAACAAAACTTGCCCATGCTGTGAAGCACCAACGCACAACTACACTATCAAGCATAAACATTCCGACATACACTACACATCACTATAGAACTAGACTGCACATACACAACACACAGGCACAAAACACCTATTTTATACAAATCTACATCCAGATGGGCTCCACCTGCGTTGTGCAAACATATACTATATGCGCACAATGCTATACATTCAGTAAAGTGGTCATATTTACCATTATTAAACCATGTAAAAGACACCTGATATACATGTTCGGAAAAACATTTGACAAATGTTTTAGGACACTCTAAACTAGAGGAATATGAATCAAATACCATATTTCTTCAGCAATTTCTATTATAATTACCAATAAGGTCATACACCACAGACACAGCCTGTATCCTTGTGGCGATGGAAGACAAGAGAAAAATTCTGTACGGATTTCAGTAAATCCTGACACTTATTGAGAAAAGGGCACGTCAGCTTTTAAAGGCTATGTCTGATTCCTTGTACTTTAACAAACAATATAAACTTTCCAATGCATTACCTCACAACTACACTTAAACTGTGATCTGTCCAAAAGCACTTTCAGACATACAAACACTCACAGCATCGATAACACCCAATTACACACACACTCGCACATGGTGGGTCTTGAACACACAATTACACGCGCTCAGGACACACCTTTATTAACACTCAATTACACACGCGCATAAATCACCAACGAAGCGCGCACCCAAGCGAGTGTGACCGGAAAGGCCTAGTCATGCACGCGCAGGAGAATTATTCCCTTTCCTCTGTCTCCCACAAGCGAAATGTGGTTTTGGGAGAAAAAAATCCACCCCTAAATAAACGTGTCTGTTTTTGACGATTACCGGGCCAAGCTTCCTGAGCCCCGTGCGCCAACGGCTCGGAGCGGCATTGACACGTCAGTCTCCAATGGCTAACGCAATGTGACAGTGTTGAGATTATAATATCTGCCCCGTATTACTCGGCATTAACGCCATTACCACCCCCGCCCTCGCCAGAGACGCCCAGGTGGGCTGAGAGAGTGATGAGGAAATTGGCAAAATGCATTGAGGAAAGGTAAAGGGGAGAAAATGAGTGATGAATGAATTTGAAGAATGGGAGTTTAGTTTCCTTTTACAATAGTTGTTGAAGGTAAAAAAAAAAAAAGAAGGAAAAAAAGAAGGTGAACAGCTGGCAAATAACTAAGCTTGGACATTTTGGTCTGATTTCATGGATTTTAGAATCTTAACTGCTTGAAGGAAAGCACGAAATGTTCTATTTATCTATAATTATGATGTAACTTGTCTTGGATCATTTAAATACAGCTACTGTGAATGAGTGTGTTTGTGTGCGTGAATGCGCTTGTGTTGCTGGTTGTTTTGTGTGAATGTGTGTGTGTGTGTGTGTGTTGGGTGGGAAGCACAGTAGCAGTAACAACACACAGGGTGTGGGGTGGGTGTGGGGTGGGTGTGGGGTTGGTAGGGGGACAGCTCTAAGTGGATAAAGCCATTTTAATAATGAACAGCTGAACAACCACCATCACTTCACATGATTTAATGTTGAAGCTGCGCCTCACTTGATATTGCTTTCCCAGGCCTTCATTTGTTTTGCACAAAAGAAAACACTTCTATTTCTGTGCCTTGTTGTTTTAATTAGGGAAATTAATAAATAAGAATAAATTAATGTGGCCTCCTCCCCTCTTCTCCCCCCTCCGTGGCACACATGCCTGCCTGCCTGCCTGACTGACTGGGATGTATTTGTGCGCTGTAATTAACGCTTAATAAGTAAGTGATTCATTATGATTAGCGTGCGGATTCGCCGTAATGGCCCCTCTCTGTGCTAGCAATCAACCTCACTCTGTTTATCCACAAGATGAACCTCTCTATCTGTCTCTGTCTTCACACTCGCTCATCTCCTTCCCAATCTACATATCCTCCGCCACTGTAGTCCTCGGCCCTCATCCCTTCATCCCTCTGGGTGCGACAGAGGGCCATTTGTTGGGCTGCTTGTGGATGGCTGGCGTCTCGCTCTATCTATCTGAGCACCATTAACCATGCTGAGGAGGAGAAGAGGTGGGGGTTGAAGGGGGGGGGGGGGGTGGCAGAGCTGTCCTCAGATAAAGATCTCCCACTTATGGGCGGTGTATATATGTGTGTGTGTGTGTGTGTGTGTGTGTGTGTGTCTGTGTGTATGTTTTGGGGTAGAGGGGTCAGAGTAAGGATCTGGAAAGAGGGGCTCATTTACGAAGGGGGTAATATTTAAACTTATTCACTTTGTGGGGGAAGGGTATGAGGTAGCGTTACATGCTGACGAAATCTCTAACGATCACTCATCAGATAGGGAATGTTTAATGGGGTTGCACACAGGCATACAGTTAAGAGTGGAATCATTTATTCCGGGTGATGATTTTAGGGGACAGATAGAA
Organism: Hypomesus transpacificus; assembly: GCF_021917145.1. Classification (NCBI taxonomy): domain Eukaryota; kingdom Metazoa; phylum Chordata; class Actinopteri; order Osmeriformes; family Osmeridae; genus Hypomesus; species Hypomesus transpacificus. Next base: position 16,414,126 of record NC_061061.1, read on the forward strand.
GTGCAACACCATATTGTGATAGAGGAGGCATCTATTCAGAAAGAGTCTCTTGGGAGCAGTTTACAGTTTTGTCTGTAGTCATGAGATTGTTGATGGACATATTCATTAACCATGGAGACGGAGGGGGGATTAGGGATGCCAGGTCTATGCCAAGGGGCACTGGTATTCAACCACTGAGAAAAGAAAAAACACAGTATACATTTAGTCATTTATCAGATGCTCTTATCCAGAGCAACTGACAGGAAGTACAGGGACATTCCCCCCGAGGCAAATAGGGTAAAGTGCCTTGTCCAAGGACACAACGTCATTTCGTTGCCTTGTACCTGTACTTGTGTAATGACAATAAAGTTTAATCTAATCTAATCTAATTTGGCACGGCTGGGAATCTAACCGCCAACCTTCTGAGTATTAGCCCAATTCCCTAACCGCTCAGCCATCTGACTTTCTCATACTCTCTGAGTATAAGAGAGTACATGAACTTCCCAGAACAGTGAGGGTATACTTCTGTGTTTAAAAAACATTTTAACAGAGAACCTCCATAATATAATATTTTCTGAATAACACTAAACAACATCATGCCGTGATTATTTCTAATGTGCCTGCAGATCCACTTAACGAGCTTCTTAATTCCTTCTACTTGACTGCAGTGGGCTGCAGCCATTTCATACACAGCCAAAAAAAGGGATTGTTTTTTCCCCTCAATCCTACTCTCCCCCTAGAATGCTCATTGCCCAGAAAAAATAATTTCTCGGTCATTTCAGCGCCTTTGTGAGGGGCAATCAATTTCTCTTCTCTTCGTGATAGTCTCGTTTGTTGGCAGCCGAAGTTTGACCTTCTCTAAAATATCTATCAGTTTATCAGTCCATCCTGCACCCTATCCAACCTATCTATTAATGCTATTGCCATTCAATGCTTCTCGGTACCTGTTGGCGGCAAAGTGACTATAGGCTCATGTGTTCATCAGGACAATCTTTCTCTGTTTGTGCAATTATACCCCAATTTGAAAGCAGGGGCCAAAATCAGGCGGACGGGGAGAAAATGACAGGTCATTCGGGGAGAATATGCACTTGAGACAGAGGGAAGCAGTTTTGGAGCAGGGTGATGGTGGGAGAGGAGACAGGGTCGAGGTGAGGGTAAACGACACATGACATCACCACGGAGGGGTCACCCAACACCCCACCCAATCTCACCTTCACCATGGCAACGGCTCTGTTGTACCTCTCTCCTGGTCATCCGTTTTGACGGCTCGTCCACTGTTTGTTCGTCTGTCAGTGTGTCCCTCCCTAATGTGCATTGGTCCATTCATCCATTCGTCCATTCATCCATTCATCCATTCATCCATTCATCCATTCGTCCATCTATTCATTCATCCATTCATCCATTCATCCGTCCACCAACTGTATATAAAGACATGGAATGTGCATATCCAAGTTACTGTATGTAGCAACATCAACGCCAGTTCAACCCCGACCACTTCAACACTTTGGAGAATCACTATAGTTGCAACAACATAACATTTAATACTGGCATGCATAAAAAAAAAAATTATATCAATTTTTTTTCTGAAAAAATCATTTTCAATACACGCTGGATCTTGTTCTCAGATGTGTCCTTAAACATTTTCGATGCTGCTGGACAATGAACAGAAAAAAAGATATATATTTCCTCCATTGTAATCTGCACTTTGGTCTTTATATCTTTACGTTCACTCTCCATGTGGGTCCTGCACAGAGTCCATGAAGAGGACGTGAGGCTTCACCAGAGGGGCGAAACAACCTCAGGACATGGAACCTGCTTAGGCAGCCATGACCACATCCTTTCCCCTTTTTCTCCAACTTCTCCTCTTCCTCTTCCTCTTCCTCTTCCTCTTCCTCTTCCTCTTCCTCTTCCTCTTCCTCTTCCTCTTCCTCTTCCTCGTCCTTCTGCCTCAGTCTGATCGAGCAAGGGGAGACTGGGCCTCTAACTGAGGAGGGGAGGCTGGGCCTCTAACTGGGGAGGGGAGGCTGGGCCTCTAACTGGGGAGGGGAGGCTGGGCCTCTAACTGGGGAGGGGAGGCTGGGCCTCTAACTGAGGAAAGGAGACTGGGCCTATAACTGAGGAGGGGAGGCTGGGCCTCTAAAGAGGGGAGACTGGGCCTCTAACTGAGAAAGGGAGGCTGGGCCTCTAATTGAGGAGGGGAGGCTGGGCCTCTAACTGAGGAGGGGGGCTGGGCCTCTAACTGGGGGGGAGGCTGGGCCTCTAACTGAGGAGGGGAGGCTGGGCCTCTAACTGGGGGGGAGGCTGGGCCTCTAACTGAGGAGGGGAGGCTGGGCCTCTAACTGAGGAAGGGAGGCTGGGCCTCTAACTGAGGAAGGGAGGCTGGGCAAGCAGTCAGACGGGACCTGTGAGACAGACGGATTTACATCCAAATTTCACGTTAATTTGCATCTTGGGACAGGGCAAAAATGAACAACAGCAATAATGGACAAGTACTACATTTGTAAAGTATACAGGTTGTCAATTCATTGTACCTAAAGTAGCCGTTTTGTACTGTAAACGTTAAAATATACCTGCAACAAATGCTCCCCCGCAAATTGTATTGTAAAAGAAATCGCAATACATTTGGTTCTAAAAATGAGGCATTTTACCATAAAAGGTTTTACTTTAGTTTGAATGTGATTATAGACTTACACATAGATGTCCTTTAACTAACTTCAGTGGTCAACACTGTCAAAGAACCCTTTTTATCTTCTCCTCTTGCAGCCTCACTGATCTCTTCCCTCTTCCCTCCCTCCCTCCTTCCCTCCCTCCCTCCCTCCCTCCCCCTCCTCCCTCTCTTCACTTCCTTAGCTACATCCCTCTCCTAACCCCTCCATTCACCCCTTTCCCCACCCTTACCTTTTCTATTCTCAACCCCCCCCCTCTCTTTCTCTCCCCCCCCCCTCTCTCTCTCTCTTTCACACCCCATTTCTGTCCCTTCCAATCTCCCTCTGCTTCTCGCTCCCCCTCTTTCTCGCTCACAGGACAGTATTATAAATTCTGGTCTCATGCTTTGCATGATTTGGGCTATAGATGAAGCCATATCCCTCTTTCTTTTAGCTCTCCCCTCCCTCTCTCCCTCGCCTTGTTGTTTAATGTTTCAATTTAGAGGAAGCAAACATTCAATCAGACAGATTAACTGTTTAATGCATGTCATCAGTCAAACTGTCTACGAGAGGGGGGCCCCCTCGGCCTAGCGGCCCCCCCTCCCCTCCCCACCCCTGGGCCCCACCCCCAATCCTTCCCTACGTCCTTCTCACTCCCCTGCTCTCCACACGCACACTGTCTACTCTCATATAGCCAGACCCATCGAGTCTGACGACAAAGACAGAGGCGTCCGTGAGCACACACACACACGCACACACACACACGTGCGCAGGCTTGTAATGATATACATATAAATCCATAGTTTAAGCAAAATGAATGTGTGCTCTTGCAGAGACACAAGTGTGCACGGACAGAATAAAAAATAATGTGTACTTTTATGTCTGTGTGTGTGTGTGTGTGTGTTTCGGTGTGTGTGTTGCTAAGGAACATGGATCACACAAGACATTCCGTGGAATTCCGATGCCACATATACTGATGTGTTAAAGGACACACACTGATTCACTTACAATGATGTTGAAACTGCTTTAAACAATTAAGTCACACTCTCTTAACAGACAACACACAAACACACACGCACAAAAACGGACACACTCACAAGTATACACACCGGTTCAGACACACCCACTCACGACACACACAGGCGCACACAAAGACTCGCACACACGCACGCACACACACTGACATGCACACCACAGGCCAGTGGATAGGGAAATCAAAGTGACACCGAGGTAGAGCAAGGGGGAGCAAAAGATTAGAGGAAATGAGAAGAGTAAAGAGGAAAGAGAAGAAAGAGGGAAAAGGGGGAATGGGATGCGGAGCGTGGTGGAGATGGAGTAGACTGTAAAACAGGGGGCAGGATAGATTGTGTTGTTCATATGAAAGGCGTTTCAGATGGAAAACCTGTAGGCATGAATATGTACAGTGTATTACTGTGAAAGTGTGAGGTATTGACAGTATACCTCTGCTGGGGTATTAGGCTTGTGTTCCGCTGTACATTTTCGGGACAAAGAGAAGGTTGGTGTGCTTTCCAAGCACACAGGACTGCCGTCAGGTTTATATTTTACAAATGCATTTTTGTCCCAACTGAAACAGAGAGCGCTTTCCCCCTCCTCCGTCCAGTCCGTCACACTGTCTCTGTCTCTGTCTCTGTCTCTGTCTCTGTCTCTGTCTCTGTCTCTGTCTCTGTCTCTGTCTCTGTCTCTGTCTCTATCTCTATCTCTATCTCTATCTCTGTCTCTGTCTCTTCACCCCTACCTCCAGGTCTTTATCTCTGTCTCTGTCTCTGTCTTTGTCTCTGTCTCTGTCTCTGTCTCTGTCTCTGTCTATGTCTCTGTCTCTGTCTCTGTCTCTGTCTCTGTCTCTGTCTCTGTCTCTATCTCTGTCTCTATCTCTGTTTCTGTCTCTGTCTCTGTCTCTGTCTCTTCACCCCTACCTCCAGGTCTCTATCTCTGTCTCTATATCTGTCTCTGTCTCTGTCTCTTCACCCCTACCTCCAGGTCTCTATCTCTGTCTCTGTCTCTGTCTCTGTCTCTGTCTCTGTCTCTGTCTCTGTCTCTGTCTCTGTCTCTATCTCTGTCTCTGTCTCTGTCTCTGTCTCTGTCTCTGTCTCTTCACCCCTACCTCCAGGTCTCTATCTCTGTCTCTGTCTCTGTCTCTGTCTCTGTCTCTGTCTCTGTCTCTGTCTCTTCACCCCTACCTCCAGGTCTCTGTCTCTGTCTCTGTCTCTATCTCTATCTCTGTCTCTGTCTCTGTCTCTGTCTCTGTCTCTGTCTCTGTCTCTGTCTCTATTTCTGTCTCTGTCTCTGTCTCTGTCTCTGTCTCTGTCTCTGTCTCTGTCTCTGTCTCTGTCTCTGTCTCTATCTCTGTCTCTGTCTCTGTCTCTGTCTCTGTCTCTGTCTCTTCACCCCTACCTCCAGGTCTCTATCTCTGTCTCTGTCTCTGTCTCTGTCTCTGTCTCTGTCTCTGTCTCTGTCTCTGTCTCTGTCTCTGTCTCTGTCTCTGTCTCTGTCTCTGTCTCTGTCTCTTCACCCCTACCTCCAGGTCTCTATCTCTGTCTCTGTCTCTGTCTCTGTCTCTGTCTCTGTCTCTGTCTCTGTCTCTGTCTCTGTCTCTGTCTCTGTCTCTGTCTCTGTCTCTGTCTCTTCACCCCTACCTCCAGGTCTCTATCTCTGTCTCTGTCTCTGTCTCTGTCTCTGTCTCTGTCTCTGTCTCTGTCTCTGTCTCTGTCTCTGTCTCTGTCTCTTCACCCCTACCTCCAGGTCTCTATCTCTGTCTCTGTCTCTGTCTCTTCACCCCTACCTCCAGGTCTCTATCCATTCTGCCTAAACTCATTTCTCTTCTATCCCCAGCAGCTGCAAAGGCTCTTCTGCTCCCTCACTCTCTGACCACAGAGTGGAGGACGGCCAAACCTGGTAAGTATTGACAGGGAGCTCCAGTGACACGGAGAGATCAAGTCAATGCCCAGACACCCAGGGCAGGGGTCAATGACAAAGGTAGGCCGCCCAGAGAGAAAGACAGTAAGGGTGGGGGTGGGGGTTTGGGATAGCACTACAGATATATCCACAGTAAGCTGTATTTGAGTAAAACAAAGAGATTGAGAGAAAGAGAGATGGACAGACATGGAAACGGAGTAAGAGATATGTTGAGAGAGCGAGGTAGAGAGAGACAAAAGAGAGAGAGAAAGATGGAGAGAGAGAAAAGATGAAAAGAGACAGAGACAGGAGGATTTGCTTGAAAGAGGTAGGCCTCTTGTAGGACATGTGTGAATGTCAGCTTGTAACCGCGAGGTACTAAAGTTGTGATATCCAATTCATTACCGTCCAAAGAAAGGTGTGGTATCGTGCCAGCTGATTGGCTAAGTTACAATTATCCCAGCTAACAATTGGAGAGGAGAATTGGGCTACAATTTACATTTGTCACTTAGAGACGCACACTGACACGCAGAGAAGGAGAGAGTGATGGAGGTAGTGGACCAGGGGGGAGGCCACTGAAATTAAAAGACCAGGAAAATGAACGCAGATTTAGACACACAGTACATACACAGAGTGTATATTGACACAGAGAGAGAGTGTCAGTATGTATTGAACGGTGGCAGTAAGCGAGGCCTCTCTTTAGACCACCCCCCTCCCTCCCTCTCTCCTTCCCTCCTTCTATTGGATATCAGTCCTTTCTCCTCTAATCATTTCCTTCCTTCTGGGCCCTCTCCTCTTTCTAATGCAATTATCTCTCATTCATTTCTTCCTCCATCTACTCCTCCCTCCTTCCCATTTTTTTTTATGGTCAGTCTGTCTCCATCTTCACCGTTTCATTCCTTATTTGAACTTTGGTCCAAACCATTTAGTTTGGTTTTCTTGTGATTCTTAGGTTTCTCCCTCTCAGACCAGTGACTCCTCTGGACTCCTCTTCCTCTCACCTAAACGTGTGTTTTCGGTTTCTTCGGTTTGTTCTCACCTGGTTCTCTCTCTTGTTTGTTCACTTCTGCAATCAATCTATATGTTCAAAGCGTGAAATACAAAAAAAGAGGCCCTCATTAATCACTTTCACTCTCCAAATGTGATGCCCATTATTTACCTAGCCTTAACAATGTGGTTGAAGAGAATGTTTCTGGCAACCTTATTTAACCTTTAAACTTCTCAGTAAGGTGTTAGTTCAGTAAAACATGTTATTTGTACACAACAGCCATATTTACATTTACATTTAGTCATTTAGCAGACGCTCTTATCCAGAGCAACTTACAATAAGTACAGGGACATTCCAAGTAGGGTGAAGTGCCTTGCCCAAGGACAAAACACAATTTGGCACAGCCGGGAATCGAACTGGCAACCTTTTGATTATTAGCCCGATTCCCTCACCCCTCAGCCACCTGACTCCCATATGTGGTGTCCACATACACCATGGGGTGCACTAATTGCCAATGCTATATTAAGGATTCTAACACACTGAATCAGCCACATACCCTGGGTGTCCAGGACTTCAGTCAGGATGCTGTCTGTCAGGGTGAGTGTCGGATGGACGGACCCAGGAGCAAAGGGACAAGACAGGATAGCAGGACCACAGACTTTACTGATGAATTTCTCACTGATGAACAAAACAAGTGACAAAACTCAACCAATCACAAAGACCAAAACTTGAAAACAGACGTTCAAACAAGACACAGGAACACAAAGAGGATGAGCCAGCGATCTGTTGAGTCTGAGCACAAGCGCTCACCTTATCAGAGGGACAGGAAAACTCCAACAGAACATAATTGAGTAAAATATTGTTTTTAACCCGTAGCACTTTGAGATTTTACTAAATATAAAGTGTATTACAAATAAAATTATTATTATTTCATTTTTCCTTCTGGCCAGCTAAAACATAATCTTTATCTTTTTAGACTTGGGACAAGACAACCAACCAAGAACCCTGTATGCATTCAGCATGGTGAGATGAGAAGGTCCTCTTGTCCTAACAAATAGGATTATTTGACTTACTTGAACAGATACGAGAAAGAAGATTAAGAGAAAGAAATCGGTTGGCTTTGAAATGTCTAACAGCTTTACAACACCCTGCACTGTCTGTCTTCACGGCAGGGCCTAAGGCACTTCCCTTTGTAAGGTGGGTATTAGTTTGTTTCTCTGCCAGTTCACCTTGATACACCTCACGCTCTCTCTTGCTCTCTCACACACACACACACACACACATCTGTCTGGTGCTGTGACAGAAGGCCTCCTGAATACTGTTAATTTGTTGACAACCTTCCTACCCACCTGCAGGTTTTGGTTTTCCTTGTACATTTCCTCCATGTACGTTCTTCTTCTGTGTTCTTGTGAAGTCTTGAAAATGTTGTTGTGAATAAAGATTATTTACAATGTTGTAGATCTACGACTGGGAGTGACGCATCATTGAATAGCTGTGTATGAATTGATTGTGCACTTATAATAGGATATTGAGTTAAGTCAACCTGCTATGATTGACAGGAGTCTGTCTAGCTTTGAGGCATTTGGACAACAGTCCAACAGAATAGAGTTCAGATGGTGCTACAGAAGAGAATTGGAGATAATATAACACATATTTTCCTCCCTCACGTTGGGTCTAGAGGAAGGTGGGGGCAAAGGAGAAAATAAATCAAACAGACCCTTTTCACAAGTAGCTTATTGGCAGACAACCACCAAAATTGCTACATGCGCTTCCTGCCCCGCTTTCCGAGAGCAGCCGGAAACAGATGGTTGCCGGAATGTCCCCAGGCAAAGTTCTATGGAACTGCTAGCAAAAAGGCGCGAGATGAGGGTGATGCACGCTCCTTTAACAACTTTCTTGGTTTCTGTGTACCGCCTTGTCGGCTGTTCTTCCTTCTTTTATTTAATGATCTGAGATGACTTCTCCGAAATGGTTGCCTAAATAACTGCTATTATGGCAGTTTAACACAATGCGTACTTTTAAAACCGTAGGCCTGCAGTCCAACGTTTACATCCAACGTTGCTTTAGAAAGCTTTTTCCCATAGGCTTGTTCTGTTGTTCACGAACTGTGCTTTGCAACCACAAAAGGACCTGGATTTGAACCTGTCTGTCAATGTGAATTATGAATGGATCCTAGAACAAGCCAAACGTACGGTGCTGAAGGATCTGTCCATGGTGCTGAACGGCCGATTGCTATCCGCAGCGTTGTTAACAACCTTCAGTGTGTTCAGATAGTCTGCAATGAGATTCGGTAGTCATCCGTTTACAGATTTTGTTTTTTCTACAAAGGCTGCTGCTGCACCTTTACCCTCGAGCCTTTCATATGGGATACGACCGTTTGGAGGAAGAGAAACAGAAGGAGTAAGACTAAAGAGCGATAGACCTAGATCATTACTTCAGTTCTCTTCTTCAATAGCATTAGCCCATCGTTTCCAATTAGCCCGCGGTAATCCGCAGCTCATCCCGGTTTTACGCCCCGCTTGTCCAACACCCGATACTTTGATCTGGACACGACAGGTCCGATGCTCTGGTTCTTTTGTTAAAGACCGCGCTGGGGCTAATCTCACTGACCCAGTGTAACCTTGACCACCCACTCCCCGGTCTTGGGTTTGGTTCATCGCCGCCCCGGACACACAACGCTTCCCAGGAGAAAGCCCTTGATCGTTTCATCAAACGCGTTCCCGCTGCGAGTGCTGTGCGCGTCGCCGAACTCACTCATACCAAGAGCGGGATGGAGAAGGTCGATGCAACAGCAGCACCATTGAGTAAATTATACATAAACAACAACCAATAGGGGTCTGGAAAATGAGAGAAGGTATATTTAAACTTTTAGTGTGTGAAAACAACACAAGATCAGGAAGAAAAGCTTATATTTCTGAATGCGATGTGTATGAGCGATAAAGTAAGGCAAGGATGGAGAAAGGTTTGAATAAATAGATGGAAATATTTGTAGCTAAAAGACAGAGATCATTGCCTGTAGCCCTACAGACTGCATGCACGAGTGTTACAAAGGGCTCAGATGTATTATGTGCAGGCAAATCCAACTAAACAATCTAGAGATGGTAGGCTGTAGCCTAACACCGTCTCTAAATGCAAAGCAATGGACAATGCACTACACACTCACCAGCACTTAAACTCAAACAGAGAGAGAGAGGAGGGGGGGGGATAGGGAGAGAGAGAGGGGGGGGGGGAGAGAGAGGGGGGGAGAGAAAAGGGGTGAGAGAGAGAGAGAGAGAGAGGGGGGGGGGAGAGAGAGGGTGGGGGAGAGAGAGGGGGGGGGGAGAGAGAGAGAGGGGATGAGAGAGAAAGAGAGAGAGAGGGGTGTGAGAGAGAGAGAGAGAGAGAGAGAGAGAGAGAGAGAGAGAGAGAGAGAGAGAGAGAGAGAGAGAGAGAGAGAGAGAGAGAGAGAGAGAGAGAGAGAAAGATAGGCGAGAGAGAAGTTGAGAGTCACACAGCGGCACCTCTCACCTCCTCCCTCGTCTCTCTCTATCTCTCGTTTTCTCTCCTTCCCTCTCTCTCTCCCCCTCTGCCTGGAAAAACGGCAAGGAGCCGCGCGACTCGCAGGGCCGCACATAGCTGATCAATATTCGATTTAGTTGCTAATTTAGGGCCTTTCTATAGCTGTCATCCCGTGATGTATGAGTCCTAACCCGAGGTCGCTGCGGAAAAGGGAAGAAAAAAAATAAGAAAAAAATCAAACACCAGTCAACTTTTCACTTAACAATAGAGCGACTTGAATATTATTTATGGGCGAAAGGCCCACTTTATGGGTGAATTGCTCCTATCGCTGGCGGAATGATGAAGCGTCTTGTAAGTGCGTGCCACACAGGCATTGACACAGGCGTAAATAGACACACAGGGGACCAAACATGTAAACATCTTATAACATGCTGTTATGCTGCACGAGAGTAACGCATACAAGGGGAGTAAACATTAATCAGCAAATATCATTGGAAATAATAGGTATGTGGTCGTGACAACATGACGGTTTAAATATTAATAATAGGTCAATGACAACAACACGCATCCTTAAAATAGGCCACGGTGAAAACATGTCGGCTTATTGTTTTATATGGTTGATGATAAGTCGTATATTAACTGGAAGCTATACAAACAGACAAACACTTTTGTCTGGCAAATAATAGTCTCTCTCACACACATAAGCTGGCATGCACACACACAATGCCTGCTTTATTTTGCCACTTAACGTCTTCCCGATCGATCACTGTTCTAAGGATGTTATCAATAATTTGGAAGCTTGATTAACTTCAGCGTTTCCATAACAATTCTCCACGTTTATACTCTCTAGAATTTTAATTAACGCTTGCTTAATTAGTTCGAGATCGTTTGGATGTAAGACGCTTTGTTTTAGGGGGAGGGGTGGAAATTAACATAAAACCTCCGCTGATAAATTGATATATTATCAGGAAAGAAATGTTGTAGGAATTTCTTGGCGGAACGAATCATAAACAGACATCCATCAAAACAAGTCAGCTTGAGACAATGTATAATTCTTTAGATATATTATTTCATTATTTTATGACTTTACTACTATTTCAATAGACACATATAATGAGAATACGATCTCATTCTATTTTACTTTCTACTGAACAGCTACTTCTTCAAACTAAGATGTCTTAACATGAAGTTATATAGTAGAAGAAGTATTCCTCATTAATGGTGCCTGGTCTTATTCTGAAAAGTAGCCAGCCTGGATGACCTTTAAATATTTAATAAAAAATCAAGTTATGGCGTTTCAGGCCTAAACATTGCATACAGGAACAACAGATATACATATATAGGTAGGAAGTTATAGTAGGACACCAAAAGGTTATTTTGACAACACTTTCTGTTCTTAGGGGTCGATTAAAGGTCACAAAGGTCAAGGTTATTATAGAAGGTTGCATTATGGTATTGTGGGTATACTTTACAACCATTGGACAGAGGGATGACCACACGGCCACACCACAGGCCTTTGAACAGAACGCTGTGGGCTGTTAACAACTTATGCATAACATTTATTTTATTTGTGTAATTAGTGAAAATAAATGAGCTGACATTAAACCAAGAGCCTGCTGGTAAATCTGTGGCAAACCACCCACACAATCTCCTACAGTATCCAATGGAAATGCTTTTGCTTGGCCCCTTTGTTTAACTCATTGATTGTGGATGGCTTTTGGTAACGCAGGGAAATATCCAGGATATCTTTTGGATCCAAATCATGTTGAAGAGGATGTTAGTGTGTGTGTGTGTGTGTGTGTCTGTCTCAGCCTGGATCCGGGCATTTGGTGGAATGGAGAGTGTGATTTCCCCAGACCCTACTCTCCAGGGATCCACTGGCCTCTCTGCCATTTCCCCAAGCCCCTCTCTGGTTAAACGGACAGGTCATTCACCCCCCCCTCCCACCTCCTCCCCCCGCCTCCCAACCCCTTCACCGCCTCCCCCACATCCAACCCCATTCCCTCACCGTCTTTCAATCTGGCGTTACCTAGATGGGGCGTCACTGCAGTAAAGGCCACGTTTCCCTTCTCATTACCCGTGAGTCACAGGGAATATCTCACCCGGCCGTACAGTGGCCCAGCTAATCCGATCCCATCTCAAATCTAAAGACTTGCCTAAGTGACTCTCCGAATCGTGAAGCCAAACCGGACCCCGGCCCCAACGCTCACTCACTCACTGTAAGGGTAAATGAGCACACTTAGAAGCTTTGTTGGCAAGAGTCAAATGCTATAGATGCCAATTCGCAGCACGTAAGTGACACGTCAGTTGGAGCAGGCGAGGGGGGGGGGGGGGGGGGGGGTAAGATATGATCCCTCAGCGAGGAGGAGGCTCCTGTCTGCGTTGATGACGGTGGTCCTGACTAGGGCAGTTAACACTGGTATTAATAACATAGTGATCTATGAGCTCCTAACTGTCTGTCAGTCAGCCATTAGGGAGAGACAAGGCTCTGGGTTCCCCACACCTCGTTTCCTCGCCTCGGCGGCGCTCGCAGAACGGCGGTGCACGGCGTCTGAAATAATTGCGTGTTAATGGACAGGGGCTGGGTGGGTGGAGGGGGAGGGAGGGTGTAGAGGGAGGGAGAGAGGATTTGGGAGACAAGGTCATTATTTACAGCGTTGATTAGGTGGGTTGACTGGCCCCTGCCATGTGTCTCACTCACTGGCAGACCCATGACAGACAGAATGAGAGAGCTCAGACAGAGCAAGAAAAGAGGGAGAGAGGGAGAGAGAGAGAGACAGAGACAGAGAGAGAGACAGAGGAGGAGAGAAAGAGGGAAAGAGGGACAAGGAAAGGGACATACTAGTAAGAAGGCATTCAGTACGAAACGATGAGATGTTAGGCCAAAAAGAAACACAAAGCGAGATAGAGCCGGAGAGAGAGAGAGATAAAATCAAACACAACAAGAGAGAGACTCCAAAGAGAGAGTGTGGGAGCCCAAGGTAATGGCTTGGCAGTGTGACAGAGCTTTGCAAAGCCAACTGGGGTAAGCCTGTGGACATTTAAAGGTCCTTATCTGAGTGGAATGAGCCATGATAGGAGTTCGGAACTAAAGTACACTGACTAACAGGTCTCCCCTGACCTCTCACTAACTCTTTCTCTCCCTCTCCTCCTTTCCCTCTCTCGTTTGCCCACTTCCTCCCGATTCCCCTCCCTCTTTTCCGTCTACAAACAAAGTTGCCCGGTGTCAACTGGACTCTGGAGGTTTCCAACAGGAAGGTGGGAGTCACCAAAGCTGAGAGGGAACGAGAGGCAGAGAGAGAAAGAAGGGGAGGAGATTGAAGCGTTTCTAATTTAAATAAACCCTTCGGCAGACTGAAACTGGCAGCGAGCTTCCCCTCCCCTCGCCAGGAAAAGAAAGAAAGTGAAGGGAAAAGGGAAAAGAGGGAGGGCAAAAGGAAAGTAGAGATAGACAGATGGATATAGAGATGTCTGTTGGTTTGTTTATCCGCATGGGGGAGTACGGGGTGGAGAATGGGGGGAATGAGGGAATAGCCTGAAGTGGAATGAGATAGTGAGGTAGATAGAGAGGGGAGAGAGGGGATAGGCGGCAATAATGGAGAGGTACCTGGGCTGGAGAAGGGGGCAGGAAAGGAAAGTGAAGCGTTTGAAAAGTTTGGTATTAAAGGGAGAAGGGTGTGTGTGTGAAAAAGAGAGGGAGCACGAAGGAAAGAGAGAGACAGCAAATAAGGTGCAAGGGTGGGGGGGCCACCCATTGGGAGACCTTCGGTCTTTTTTCATCACACACTTTCTCTCTGTCTCTCTCTCTCACACACACAGACAGACACACACACACCGTCTCTCTCAGCAGTGGGTCTGATCAGTCTCATCTCATCAAACTTGGGTGAAGTTTTTTGGACGTGGCCCAGGACTTGCTGTCGCCAGAGCCTTTTTGCCATCACAATGTCTCCCCCTGTCCTCCTGGAGAGGCACAGCAGTTGGCCTCTCACCAGATCCCACATCCAATCCACTGGAGACAGGAGACATAGCCTCTAATCCACTTTTCTACATCTGAGTGAGACGTCAGTCATGTATTTATTTTATGTGAAGTCTGTTTGTCTGATGTGGAGGCTAATGTGCATTCAAGCGTGGTATGAATTTTTGCGTTGTGAGCCATATCATGAAAATATGTCAAAAGAAAAATGTGAGCTACATAGATAAATGACCAATAACGTTATTAAACCATACTCAAAGCATACCATTCCTTTGTGTTTTGTACATCACAGTGTGCATGTCCATATAAGGAGGAACCAATCGAAATAAGCATGCCTTTGACATGCATGCAGACAAAAATGACAAAATGCGATTACACAGACCCCGGATTACAGGCGCGTGTGCGCAAAGGCGAGACATGCGACTCTTTGTGTATAAGCAATGTACAGACACAGAGAGGGAGAGACAGAGAGACAGAGAGACAGAGAGACAGAGAGAGAGAGACAGAGAGACAGAGAGACAGAGAGACAGAGAGAGAGAGAGAGAGAGACAGAGACAGAGAGAGAGAGACAGAGAGAGAGAGAGAGAGAGAGAGAGAGAGAGAGAGAGAGAGAGAGAGAGAGAGAGAGAGAGAGAGAGAGAGAGAGAGAGAGAGAGAGAGAAGGAGGAAGAGAGATGGGAAAGGAGAGAGGGAGAGAGAGAGAGATTTCTCTACCCCCTCCTTCAAACACACACGAACACTGAGAACTGGCTCCGGCTTCAGCGGCGCTGGAGTGGAGCGGCGACGCGGGGAGAACCATAAATCTTCATATAGCGGCTGTTTTGATTAATGCAGCCGAGTCGAGCTAGGGGGCTGGACCTATCCCATTACGGCCTAATGGAAGATGGAGCGCCGCTGTCTCCACCACTAGGCCCCTGTCATTTGTTCCACTTTGCAGTCCATTTGGCCGAGAGACTACAAGCCACTCCATCAAAAATATTTTCAGAGTTAATTTCCGCCCGCTTAATTCGCCTTGATTCGGATTGCGTATCGAATGGCAGGATCGATTTTCGCCTGGCGTCTAAATTAAATAAAAGAGGGGGGTATACTTTAAGTCTGCGTTTTCTTTCTTTTCTCTTTTCCATTCCATTCTTCCACCTTTTTTCCAACCATCCCTGTTCATGTGGGTCCCCTCATTCTTTTTTCGATGCATCTCATTTCCCCCTTTCCTTCAGATTTTGATATGTTTGGGAAGGAGGATGTGGGGTGAGGCACACAGATCCTTGGGTGTAGTTACAGATGAAGGGAGACCTATTGAAAGACAAGTAGGTTAGGTGGATAGATTTATGGATTTCTCATAAATTATAAACGGACACAAATAAAGACACCCCTTTTGGGAATGGGTTGAGTATCACATTCAGAATGGATAAGGAGCCTAATCAGAAAGAAAGATTGAAAGAAATGATGAATAGCTGATGAGTACAATTAAATAGGCCCTTTATAGGCGGATGGATGTAACCAACAAGATATCAACAAAGTAAGAATGAAAAAACAAGATGGGGTGAAGAAGAATTGGATACACTGTAAATTGGGGTAAATTAGGGGCATCGGGGTATTGAAGGGGTGAAAAATAATAGGGGAAAAGTACCAAAAAGAAATAGGAAAAAGGTTTAAAAAAAAGCGCAGTGACAAATTGGTCGAGTGTGTCGCGAATTCCCTTTTAGATTTAAAGCCGCGTGTAGCCTATCGTCATATCTTTCCAGAGTAATTTATTTTCTCATTTCTCTCTCCACCTCAGTCCCTCTCCCTCTCCCTCTCTCTCTGTGAATTTATCTGTTAGCCTCTGCGCGCGCTCCAGTCTCGTGCGATTGTGGAGGGAAAAAAGTCAATAAAAGTCTCCAGCGACAACTGTTTCCCCCGTTGGCCTCTTGTCTCCTTCACACTATCTCTGTCCTACTTTGCCTTTATTTGTTTATTCACTGAGGATGCCTCGCTTCTCCTTACTCCTTCAGGTATCTATTCTGTTTCCCTATATCTCCCACACCAGCACATCTACTAGCCTAACATACATAAATATATAAATAGATAATATATCAGAGCAGTTAAATTGAAAGGCATGTCATGTCATTACATAAGAACCACATTCTTAAATGTTGAACTTTGTTGATACAAGGTTGTACCTGGCTGTTGTTTTTTCTTTTGAGTCAGGTTGGGGGGGTTACAAAATTGATAGGGCCCTTGCTGCCTCGGGTCCCCTGGCCACAGGGTTAAAACAGGACTGATGGGTGACTCCCCAACTATATGACCAGGCCACTCAACCCCCCGATATCCCTGTCTCTATTTCAGTCCCAACATCTGTTATTGTCTGATTCTTAAGAAAAAAGTGTTAGAGCAGAGAATAATGAAATCAAAGCACAACACACACAGTCAACAAGCCTCTGGTAAGAACCACACTGTGTCAATATTAATCTCTCTGACAGAAAGTCGAAATATGGCATCTGTCACACATCATCTTCCCTCTCTCCTGTCCTCCTCTGTGGAGGATGGAGAGATTGGGGGGTGGGCTGGAAATGGGGGCGGGGGTGGGGGTGGGTGGAGGATCGGTGAAGAAGAGAAGGGGAAGGGAAGGTTGGCCTTGGGGGATACATACAGTCTTTGAGTTGTTTAACTTACTCAGGCTTATATCTGAAGCCACCAAGACCAGTGTTGATAAAGGGGTAGCAGATGCCATGATTATTTTACTGGGAATGATGTTGAAATCTCAGCTCAGCAGTGCAACAAGTCTGAGGAACAGTCTGTTGAGCTCTTACTGACTGCTGAAGGCATGATTAGAATAGCACCGTCTTCACATGCTAATGGTCACACACGTTGAGAGGAATCAGGCAGGAATCATCTCAAATGAACGGCAGTCACGTACATTTTCTGCGGCCAGCACGAGACAGGGATCGCCCTATCAGACCTGAAGCCACTGATGTTTTCCAAAATGCATCCACTATCCTCTACTTATCCCTCAATCATCTCACCCACTTTCCTCCACTTCATTCTGTTCCTTCACTCATCCACTCGTTCCACCTAGTACCCTTTCCTTCCTCTTATCCACCTCTCCGACGGCTTCCTAGTCCTCCCACTCTCTTTACATCCCTCTCTCCACTGGACTTAGTCCTCTCTCTGTTCCATCCCCCCTCTCCCTCTCCCTCTCCCTCTCCCTCTGCCTCTCCCTCTCCCTCTCCCTCTCCCTCTCCCTCTCCCTCTCCCTCTCCCTCTCCCTCTCCCTCTCCCTCTCCCTCTCCCTCTGCCTCTGCCTCTGCCTCTGCCTCTGCCTCTGCCTCTCCCTCTCTCTCCAATCCTCCTCCCTCTTCCCCCTCTTTCCCATGTGATGAATGAGTCTGTCTACTGGGTGCAGTTCATATTTACTGAGCAGGGGAGCGCACACTGTCAGTCTCCCTCACCCGCCACATCTCTATCCCTCCGCTAAGCAGACAAAGAGAGCAAAAGGTTATGGCCGGATGAGAGGAGACGGGAAGCTGTGGTCAGAGAAGCTATAGCCGATTGCCCAGCTGGACACGCGGGGGCTAGCACATAGTCTGGCTTTTAGCATCGGCACCCCTTGACCTGGTAACACTTTAGCTTTAAAAAAGAATGACTCCAGAAGTAGCCCGCATGTGGTATCAACATTGCAGCTACATTGGATGTATCGCTACGTAGCACTGGACGCTAGCAATGAACGCCAAGTAGGGCCTTGTGTTAGCGTAGCCCTCTGTGGATGCCCAAGGTAACGGAGAGTAGCGAGGAAGAGTTGACAGCTCCTGTCTAGGTGGTGACGTTAATGGGGAATAAACAGGGTCTTATTCATCTATTTCTGCTCAGCCCGTACCCTACTCTCTGTGGTGTGTCTGTTGGCCAACTCTCATCAGTCTGTGGTCAGCGTGTCTGTGTTTTGCTCTCTTCCTTTTGTGTCGAACCACTGAATGGTTTTAGGCACATACTGTGCAAGACGGGTCCTATCTCCTACCAGCTGCAGCCCTGCCAACACTCCCTAAAATACCCAGATTCATCTACGCCCACACACCAGTGTGTTTTGGGGACTCGAACGGGGAGTTTGACCTGCGAGTTGACCCCTTCATGAATGAGAGGAGTGGATGCGGGCCCGCCGGAGCCCAAAGGGACAGGCCGAGAGCCGTCTCAAAGCCGCGAGGAGCCACCCCTCTCTTCCCACACACTGACCTCTGGGGCCAGGTAATGCCAAAACCGCCGTAGCGCAACGACACCAGTGACACCAAAGCGCCAACGTGCGAAGTGTGTTCCTCTGCCAAATTGACAAAAATATAGACAGTAAATACAAGGAAAATTGGATAGCTCAAATTACATCACAGAAAGAAAATCCCTCCCAACTGGATTTTTATAGGATCCAATATGGGGTAATTCAATTTTCGAACTGAAACCTAAAAGACTACCAACTGTCTGTCGAGGTAACAGATTGAAAATACCTTTGGCTTATTTAGCTTTGGGGATGGGGGAAAGAAAAATAAATGTAAGGCTTTATGTTTTCATCTGTTGATGCTTTACAGAAGCATCAGCCATACCGGTGTCTCCACGCTGCACTGATGAAACAATGTCATCACAGACATTCATAGACATGTAAGAGAACCCCAAATACACGAGAGTAGGGAAAGGTAATGACAGAGAAATGGGAGCCACAGGGTAAATGGAAAAACAAAATGCTGAGATGAAGTTGAAGCAAAACATCCGACATAATCATTGAAATATTAGGGAAAATTGGAAAGAGTGGGTTTTTCTGAAAAAAACAAATATAAAGCCTCTGTGCATCGAATATAAACAGTCTGTAATTGCAGGAAGAGGAAAGATTTAAATACAAATGCAGGCCTACCTTACTGTAGGGCTGTGGATATGTCATATTTCTTTCTCGACAGGTTTTGAAAAGCTTTTCTGGAATTGCAAATTACAGTGATTTTACACAGAATACAAAATCAAGGACATAGTAAGAGCTGATAACAGGAAACTGATGTTTGTTTTCATTTAAATAAGCTGATCTGGATTGTTTAATAAAAAAATATGTTCCTGAACAATCCATCTGTTCTTGGTGCCTTTATGTCAAGCAAGCTGTTCCTGGATAAATTTCCCCCGTCGATTCCCAAAAGCGTCTTTTTGACAGCTATTGGTTTCCCCCTGGTGCCCCAAGTGGGGAACTGCTGTTCAATTATAGCCCTTCAGGGGCAATTCACCGGCGAACTAATCTGCATTAGACCAGGTTCTGGGCTTCAAACTATGACACATCCGGCTATTAACACGCTGACAATAACAGAGACAGTCGCTGTGCCACCCCTACACTGACACCTTCATCCGTGAGGATGCATTCTTTACTGCAAACCCCCTAGTGTGTCTCCACATGCAACGTTCCTTCCTACCCCACACACTCCCCAGCTTAATCATATTTGTCCATCTTCTGGCTAAACCAATGGAACATTCAAAGAACGTCTGCCACACAATCCATCTCAATTTTCAAAATCTATTAACTTTCTTTTGTGTGGCCAGACTCCCTCTAACGCCCGATCTTTAAAATCTGTGGTTGTTCAACAATTATGATAACTGCAACAAGGGGAATTAGAGGATCCACCCATTCATCTCTCTGCTCCTCCTACACACAGACATGACGCCGCTAAATGAAAAATGGACACGGTTTAAGAAGTATTGATTCCAGCTTTAAACAAAGGTACACTCAATATTATTTAGCCCTAAATACATCTTTGTTATCTGTGCTGGAGTCGTAGTTATGGCTCTGTCCTCGTAATCACAGACATAAAAATAATAGACCAATTCCCTCTGAATTGACCCGGACAGACTTGTTTGGGGCCCTTGTCCGAGTGATGCATATCCCTGGTGTAAATGAATGGGTGCAGAAGGCTTGCTGCTGATGACTGGTTTACACTATAAGGGGCAAATATATAATTTCTCTTTACATACTGCAGCTCAAAAGCCATTGAGGATGACGTAACAAATTGTGCATGAATACAAAAGAAAAACTTACAAAAAGTGGCAGAGCGATCACGCGTTTGAACCCGTTTTGGGGCACGCAGTGTAGATGTTGTACACAATGCAACGGGATTAGGAAGGAGGGGTGGGCCTGTGGGGACATCTAAATGTTCTGATTTAAGGGAATACATGTTAAAACATAGTGAAGAACTGGACTGGGTGGGCTTACTTGACATGCTGCTTGTGGCAGGTGAGGTTGGTGAAGGAGATGGTGGACACCTGAGAGGTGCACAAGCACAAGGACAGAGAGTAGAAAAAGGAAAATAAATTGGAAAAAGGTGCAACTGTGACAATAACACTGCTAATATATCAGGGATGCATCTGTAATTTCACATTAATTTAAGATTCAGCACTATCCGACTCTTATGCATTTTTGGAGGCTGTTCAGGGTGCCCGACCTCCATCGCTAATGTCGGCCTTTTCCGATGGGTCCTCGTCCTCTTTCAAAGGCGGCCTCTGTTTCGGTCTTGACCAATGGTGTGCAAAATGATACCATACAGAATTAGCAGATTAATCTTCTATCTTCAGTTCAGTTGCTTGTTTGTGGTGTCCATTGAAGATACATTTACAGGCCCCCGAATAATAGATATATGCAGGCAGGCCCCTGAATGACATTAGCCTTAATGATACGCACACTTACCCAGTAAGCTCCTGGGGTGCCCCTGCTGTCTGGGTTGTCCGGGCAACACATCCTTGCCTTAATTTGTTAGATTAAACATTTTAAGTGGAAGTAACTTGTCTGTCTTGCTATATTTAGTCCTGCCCTTTTAAGCTGCTGGGTTTATACCTGTTAATAAGCGAATGTCAAATTGTTTGATTGAACAGCATGCACCCGTTTTGTTTAGGACATCACAATGTAAGTGTAAACATTTTTATTTTATTTTTATTAACAAGTTAATCAACAGATTGTTGTGACAGATTGTAAAATAGATCAAAATACAGACTGTGCTTACATGGTATTTCATCTGACATTAATATTATTTCAACAGTAATTATAGCATTGATTGGTCAAGAGCTAATCATGTAGAGATAAAATCTATATTGTGAAGTTACATTATTGTACGATTGTCTGAGCTTCATAAACATACTTCAGTGTTCACACTGAACATAATCTTTTTAGAAGCTGGCACTTTGCTTTTAAACAAACTGCAGTCACTATGGTCCTTAACATGTTGACACAGTCTTGTAACTTCTTCATGAATGGTTTGGAACTCATGGTATATTACAGCTTTAAAGTCTTATCTGCAATGGCCGCCTTGCCGCCACTGTATTCATCCACCTGGCATCAATAGAACCCCTATCCACCATTTTATACTGGCCCCCAAAAAACACACAAGTTGGAGGATGACTGATCCATCAACCTTCCCATCTCACTCAGGTACATTTGGTCAGGTGACCGGTCAGGTGGTGAGAGCGGGCGAAGCGGCGCTGGCAGCGAGGGCAGGTGTAGGGCTTCTCCCCGGTGTGAGTGGTCATGTGACCTTTCAGATGACCCGACAGACGGAACGCCTTCCCACACTCCTGACAGGTGTAGGGTCGTGAATCTGAGTGGATCCTCCTGTGCTTGACCAGATCTCCAGAGGCTGTGTAGCGACGGTGACAGTCAGGACATTCGAAGGGCTTGACCCCGGCATGAATCCTCTTATGCCTGATAAGGTCCCCAGATTGAATGAAGCTTTTGTCACACTGAGTGCATTTGTGAGGCTTCTCACCCGTGTGAATGCGCTGGTGGTTCTTCAGATGCTCACGCCGGATAAACTGTTTGCCGCACACGGTGCAGTGGTAAGGCCTCTCCCCTGTGTGACTCCGCATGTGTGCTTTCAGCGCTGCAAAGTTGACAGCTTTTAGTCCGCACTCCACACATTGGTGGTTCTTTTCGTTTCTGTGGACTTTCAGGTGAAGTTTCAGGTTGGAGTTGAGAGAGAAGTCTTTCCCGCACACCGTGCAATGAAACGGTTTCTCGTCCGTGTGGGTCCGAAGGTGGTTGGTTAGACCGGTCTTCAGGCCAAACTTTTTCCCACATTCAGGACACGAGTGAGCTTTCTCACCCGAGTGGGTCGTCATGTGGGATCTAAGGTGTCCTTTCCGAGCGAAGCTCCTTCCACACACCTGGCATTTGTGGGGTTTGGCCCCTGTGTGTATTAGTGTGTGTTTGCATAAACCACTGCGGTCTGAAAAACATTTGCCACATTCTTTACAGACATAGGGTTTCTCACCAGTGTGCGTGCGCATGTGCACAGCCAAACCCTGAGAGCTGCGGACACATTTCCCACAATCTGGGCACTGCACTCCAGTGTCCAGGCGGAGAGGCCTGTCTTCAGACTTACCGTCTTCCGGTTCGTCACACCTGTGAGGCCCTTGTCCCCAGGTAGTCTCAAAGCCCTTCCCACAGTCCGCACAGCTGAGGTGTCCTTCGCGGCAAATGACGGACATTTTGTGCCAGCGCTTGCAGTGCCTCTCCAGGTTGCCGAGATACTGGAAGCTGCGGGCGCAGGTTGGGCAGGGGTGTCGTCTCCGGGTTGGGACGGAAGGGTGGGCTTTGTGGGCGTGGACAGTGAGTTGTTGGGAGGTGTGGAAGGATAGGTTGCAGTGGGGGCAGCTAACTGTGGGCGTGAGGCAGGTTTCGTGGTGTGAGTAACGTCTTTTCAGCATAGCGTGGTATTTCCTCTGGTGGATCCACTTCAGATGTTTCTCCAAGAAGCAATGTTTGGTAAATGACACACCGCATTCTGGACAAGTAAAGAACTGAGCAGAGGAGACTAAGAGGGACAGTTGGTTGGGTAAAGAGCGGAAGAATTAAAAGAAGAGGAAAAAAGGAATAACTCTGGTTAAAACAACTTTATACAATGCTTAGTCACTGTGATAAAAGGCATGTTATGTGTTGAGTGTGTTCCACCGTACCTCCACTGTCCCCTCCACATATCCCGACATCAACGTCTTCCGTAGCATTCACCTGCTTCTCCTTATCACCACTATCTTCCTTCAGGCACAATTCCGTTTCTCTCTTTACCTCCACCATATCAAACTCAGAATTGCGTTCATCTTTTAGCTTTAGATTAAAGTGGCTAGTGTTAACTTGGTCCGTTTCTGATTTGGATAAATTAGCGGCTGGATCACTCAATAATTCTTTTGTCAGATTTGACCCACTCTCGCACTCCTCCGCACTTTTGTCGGATAGTTCCCACTCTGTTTGTTCCTCTTTGATATGGATGTTGACGCAAATTCCATTTTTGTTGCCTGTTACATATTCTTCTCCTGCACATTGTTGTTGCTCTGTCTCAGATTTTACCAGTCCTCCATCCTTGCTAGTCCACTTGGTCCGGTTGGGCAGAGATCGCTTTTTGACAGATTTATTCTTCATCTTAATAGTCGTTAAGGGTACCAATTCAAGCCATTCTCTTTAAATTCATAAATCCCCGTGGTAAATGACCAGTTTGTAGTCTGCAGTCCCCACAAAACGTCTAGCGAACTGTAGCACGATATGTCCAGGTTAAGATTGAGACCTGAGCCGAAATCAATGCAAAATGCAAGTAGCTACTTCTGTAGCACCTTGATGTATTGCAGCTAGCATGATACTCAAATAATACGTATCGTGTAAATATAGTATATTGTAGTTATAGCTATATATATATTACTGTACTGTAGCCACAACAGATGTTTACCTGGGGTGTAGCACTTCCTGATTCTGTAAAGGAAATTTAACCAATCAGAGAATGATGACAATATTTTAAAACCGGCGATTGGTTTGTGCCCGTGGTAGCTTCAGATAGACGCTGCAGCTGACTTTGCAGTAGCTGCTGAAGTTGTTAGGGTAGTAAAAGCATGTGGTGATGGATAATGCTAAACCACAGAAATATATCCATGATTTTTTTCACCCAATGTTGCCGTTATTTTTTAGTGATGTTACACTCAGATACTGGGTATCATCTTCAAGCATAATACATCTCGTATTACACATAAAAAATGTAGGCCTATGTGTAATTCGAGATGTATTCATTTTTGGCAGCAGCAAGCAATATAATACATTAGTTGATAGAACTGTAAACTATACTGAAATCTGTTTGAACGGACTTTAGTTGCACAAGTAGACTATGTTCTAACACATTTTCCTCTGGATTCCATCCATCTATTTATGGCATCTTAAATAAGACTCCTCCCTAAAAAATTCCCATTTAGAAACCAAGAGGAAAGATTGTCTACCTCTACTTCACACTGGTGAGGTATAGGCTGAATAAGCAGAAGCCTTCCATAATTCCATTACACTGAAGGGAATTAAACCAGCGTCGGAAATACACGAGGGCAAAGGGCAAAACTGCCCCAAATAAATAATTTTGTGTGAAACACGTGTTTCTGAGACCATCATGTACAGTTACAGTCATTCATCTGGCAAAAGTCCCCAAATATGTTTTGGTTGTAAATGCACAAGAAGACATAGGAAAATAACATATGTTTTTCATAAGACACTATTTGAGAAAAGACTCACATCTAGAAATCAAAAGCAAAGATTGTAGAAGTTCACATTTTTGAACATTCTATCTTTTTTTTTCTTTCTATAGAATTGTGAGACCCTTGATGCCAGCCTACATTGTGATGTTTAAATTACACAACAACATTTTATGAATAGATCTTGGGTTGAATCTTCATTGGATACATCTCTTGAGGTAGGCTCACATACTTAAAGTTAAATATACCCTATGAGAGTCCTTCTCTATCAGTTAGGAAAGCAGTTTAATAAACTGAAAACAAAGTGACTGATTGATTAATCTGTAAAGTTCAAATATTGTCAAAAATATAAATAAATCTGTCCGTTTTAGAACAGGGCAGGTTATAAAACGGTTACATAATCTAACAAACTAATCAGTTGTTATTTAATTGAGTGTAATGTCTGTTTTCAGATGGTAAGAGATGGATGATACATCTCTCATCGAGGAAAGAGGAGTTGTGAGGAGAGAGAAAGCAAAAGACTTTCTGAAACAGGAAGCAGCTCTGGTACGGTCTAAAGAGGAAGTGGTTCTTCGCAGGACCATAACCGGAATAAAAAACAAGATCAGGATGAAGATTGACCTTCCCCAGTACGAGATCAAGACTGCACTGATGAAGGAAATAGAGGAGCTGCAGAGCGAGTACAAGAACGCAGGGGTTTCTAACTCGGTGAGCATGACGATCAAAAGGAATCAGAAATTGTTATGTATTTTTTGTTCTAGTAAAATGCTTTGTGCTCATTAGACAACTGCTCATCCTGGTTTTTAAATAGTCCAATCTCCTGATTTGCTCAACTTTTATTGTGACTACAAGGACTCAATTTCCGCTATGTTATGTATTTTCCATATGCAGTTGGTCCTAACACTGGCCCCAACACTGACCCCGGAACCACCTGAAGAGGTGGTTCTTCGCATGACCATAACTGGGTTAGAAAACAAGATCGAGATGAAGACTTAACTTCTACAGTCCTTGGACCTCCAGCAGGATTAGGGTTGTCGACCTATTATCGGAGACTGCACTGATGAAGGAGATAGAGGAGCTGCAGAGAGAGTTTAACAAGAAAGCAGGGGTTTCTTGGCCCCAGCCATGCTTTCAACCCAGAATGCCAAGGTCCTACCTGTGATGAAGACAAATATGGAACTGACCACAAAGCCCTCTGTCTGCCCCTACCAAGAACATTTGGTTTCAGGCTTTAGATCAAAGTCACGTCCCAAGGCACAGTTTGGACAGCATGGTTCTAGGAAAACCATGCCAACCCAGTTTAGCCTAGGTTCCAAAACTTCTGACTGCAGTCAGCGAAACATTCACCGTTCCATCACAGGCCAAACAAAAACAAGGAGAGATCTACCCAGACAGGATTATCCTAATGACCACGGTGACTACAGTCACATTCATTTCCACATGGCTAGAGTTACCTCTCCGCATGTAACTCAAACTGTTGAGGCTTGCTAAGAAGCAGTCAATGAGAAAGTACTATCCATACCCCAAGTTCTTGGACTTGCATAGACCGATATGGAAACTGCACCTGCAGATCTATGGTGAGCATACAGACTGAAATAAGTTGAGTCAATGGTAAAAACTGGACATGATTAACCCTAACATTCATGCATGCTACAAATGTATGACCAATGATGTTGTGTTTGTTACAGATTAAGTTGGTCCATTCCCTAAGTGTTTGGCCTGGCATCGACCGATATGGAAACTGCGCATACTGCAAATAGTCTCACCGCATATTCATTTAAAAACATTTTCATTAATCTCATTAACATGAGTTTTTATTCTGTGATCGTGAATAGGCTACATACAAGTTCAAAATAAAAATCTTTTTTTTGTGTGACGATTTTGTGATTCATCCTAAACTGCTTGCTTTATTAGTGTTTATCTGGTCATGTGATCAAATACTATTAAACTATGATAGAATCTGACAAGTTCACGAGTCCATTCATCAGACCATATTGAATTTGAAAAAGCCTTTCACTTCCTCACTTTCACTACCTCCCACTAAGGTGAGGTAAACTGAATAAGCAGCCTTCTATCCCATTACACTGAAGGGTCTACAACTAGGAGCGAATTAAAGACATGTAATCAGAGGCAGAGAAAAAAAATAATAATACAGACTTTCACAGATTTTATTGTGGCCTACTCTTCACTAGGACATATTGGGGCAACATGACCATCTTCTGTACAGAACTGTTCCCTTCTTTAAAAAGAACTACAACAGCAGAGCAATGAAAATAATGTATAAAAACATGAGAAATTATGTTAACATTTTAACAAAGAAATCAGGAAACCATAATACACAAATGCTTGTGACTGGAAAGGAGGACTGTTATAAATAGCGTGACAATATCAATTGAACTGGACCATAATACTCAAAAGGACTGCTACATGCACAAGCAACAATGAAAAAACCCAACGTGTAATGACTTTCTATTTCTAGTAGCACCATTCATAATTCAATCTTTCCCAAAAGTAATTCCACTATAATTTTTTTTCATGATAACTAAAGTCAACCCTTTCACTGAAGGGATCCTTTTAGTGATTCACATGTTTGGGAAGTATGTTTGTATCCACGCAGTGCAAAAAAAGACAGAAAAAAAACAAAAGTAACAGACTCCTTAATAAACAATACTGATATGCTTTCCCAATCCATCACGTTAGATTTCACTACCTCAGTCACAAATCTCTCACCAGGAGGACACAACTTTGAACTTTTTTTATCCCTTTTTCTTCACAACATTTTGAAAACATCTACAAAACCATTTTCAAATTGGAATTTTCCAACAGCTGATTTCCATCTCCACAACCAATTCAAAAGCACAATCCCCAGGAAACCAACCCGCTCAAGCGTCATTCATACATTTCTTACGAAGAGGATGAAGTCCAAAATGTCAAGAAGGAAACATGTGTCATAGGCCACATCTACATCCTTCATTCCTGCAGGAGTTCCATAGTAAAAAAGCGTTGTGTGCATGTATTTTCTATTTATAAATTAAATTAGATGCTGATATCATAGAAAGTTAATCCTCAATTGGAAACCGAATCCACTTAACCCTCATGTTAGTGAATTTTGTCAAATATATGTCATTTGTGTTAGGTCCTCTTTAAACTGCACGATATCATACAAAACTGTAGTGTTTAAATGTAAGCATGATGACTCACAAACAAGGCAAGAATTGAAGGCAAATGAGTGGAGATGTGCACATCAACAATAAACAGGGCATGTAAAAGAATATGACAAAATATACTCAGGAGAAACAACATTGATGTTGAGCTTTAAAGCCTTACTCATTAAATTACTATTCATGTTACTCTTTTTTTTATGTCTTCTATCTTAAAACCAACAACAATCGCATTTTGCACATTCAGGTGAACTGGTCCCCCCTGCCTCTAATTCAATCAAAACGCCAATTTCGATTGTCACTTTTTGGGTTTAAAGCACGTTGGTTCCGATGCAAGCGGGAGTCATTCAGGCATCCAGCAAAAGTCTCTGTGTGAGCCTGGACCGGCGACTGCATTCAAAACCTCCATGGTGAACACACAGGCAAGATGCAACTTTGTCCAGCAGATACGTATAGCTGTTGTAGTGCATTCTATGCAGCTGGCTTGGACATGTGAAGCATTGGAATATAGCAATATATATTCCAAGAAAAAAGACACTCAGTAAATGTACAGAGTATTTACAGGGAAACGTTCCATACTTTATACATTACTTCTTACTGGACGCTTTCATTGACCTTCAGGGTTTTTTAACTTGTTTTTTTTGATCCCTCACATAATGAATCTCTTTTCTACCTACTGTACATGTCACCAAACCCTCCCTCTTCTCCCTCTCTACATAGCCATAGTGGTGAGGTGCTGATGCCCCAGCAGGCCCTTGCGTCCCCCACTAGTCCCAGGGTGCCCCCCTCCGTTGCCGTGGCCGCAATATTCCTGAAGGTTCTGTCGCAGGGTGACGAGGGCGGAGCCTAGGCAGGCGCGGTTGGGTGCCAGGATGCCCCCCGGCAACTGGATGAGCACCGTGGCGACGCCGGCCATGCCGTCGTCTGTGGGCTCCAGGGTGATGGGCCCCACCTTGAAGGTGGAGTAGGAGAAGCCCATGAGCTGGGAGAGGAAGGGGTCAGAGCGGCAGAAGTGCTGGTAGCCGCTGTGGGAGGACGGGTGGTGGTGGTGGTGGGAGGCAGGGGTGCTGGTGGTGGTGGGGGCGTAGTGGTGGGTGTTCAGGTAGTGCAGGGGCAGGTGCTGCCCGCTGTTGCCCCCCCCGCCCACGGTGAGGTGGTGGTGGTGGTGCGCGACAGGGCCGGAGGCCGGGTCGTTCTTGTAGGACACCACTCCCGTCCTGCCCCTCTGGCCAACCACCACCTTGCCGGTGCGGGCGTGGGCCAAGGACACGGTGCTGCCCCCCACCCCTCCGCCCCCCGTGGAGGGCAGGTAGATGAGCTGGGGCTCGTCGGGCTCCAGGTAAACGGTGAGCTTGGCGAAGGGTCGCGACGCCATCTTGGTCATCTCCTGGATGTGGCGTCTCTGCTCGCGGCGGAAATCCAGGAACTGCTTGACCTTCCAGAGGAGGACGCAGACCGACAAGAAGAGGAAGAAGCAGGAGAAGAAGACGGAGAAGAAGACAAACAGGTCGATGTGGGCCTGGTCCTGCCGGAGGAACAGCAGCCCCTGGGACTCCCCCTGCCTCTCGTCCGTTCCCACCCCCCGCAGGGCCACGTAGAAGCGGCTGGACTTGAGCGAGTGCACCTCGTGGGGGAAGGTGACCACCACGCGGTCGCGGACGCCGCGCACGATCAGCACCGTCTGGGGCTTCCACACCGTGATGTAGGAGATGAGGCCCTCCGCACGCTCCTCCCTCACCACGCGCTCCGGGCCCTTGGCCTGGAGCTGCAGGGGGTTGCCGGGCAGGATGGGGCCCCCCAGGACGGACGAGGAGTTGGCGTAGACTTTCATGGGGGACGGGGGAGAGTCCCTCCCTCCGGCTGCTCCTCCTCGGCCCGCCGTCTCGTCCTCGATCTTGATGACGTGCACGCCCGTTTGCCGGTCCACCTCCACGATGAAGGTGTCGTGGGAGTTGGACACGTAGACTTCCACCTCGCCGAAGGTGACGTCGATGGTGACCCGTATGTCCACGTTGGTGAACTTGGGCTGGGCCGAGAAGTAGACGGTGCGTCCGCGGGGCAGGTTGCGGATGGTGGGATCGTGGAAGCAGCTGGTCTGGGAGGTGGGGTCGAAGCAGGCGTCGCTGTCCACGTTGAGTTGCCGGTAGCACTGGCGGCCGTTCACGGGCGTGCCGTTGAAGGTTTCTTTACACTTGGCGCACTGGGAGGAGCCAGAGATGGAGAGATCGACATAGGACAGAGACAGAGAGAGAGACAGAGAGAGAGAGAGAGAGAGAGAGAGAGAGAGAGAGAGAGAGAGAGAGAGAGAGAGAGAGAGAGAGAGAGGGAGCGATCAAGAACAGACGGGCAGAGCTTAAATAAGGAGTAGAAAATGATACGCTCACACATTGGCAATTTTAGACCCTTTTCAGGAGTGCTCAAGCACCCCTAAATTTAATCTCAGCACCCCTAAAAGTAATAATAATTAAAAAATTACAAATTATTGTTTATTATCATTTGATGCTGGTAGTTCATGAAGAAAGGGACATCCTTAGTTTTTTCATTCATTCAATATTTGGCATAATAATATAATACAATTAATTGTTATCCAGTGAAATTAGGGATTTATTAGCAAGGGGGTTTAGCACTTTTGCAAGGCACTGTATTCATGTCACATTCTCATTGGGGGCTGAGCACGTCTGATCCTAGAATCGCCCCTGCGCTCACATCTACGTTCAGATTAAAGTCAGGTACACGTGACTTCCCCTGCCATACCTGGAGGCGGTAGCAGTCTTTCTTGTCGCTCTGTGAGTTGCTGAGGCAGGCTGCTGTCTCTGTGTTGTTCTGGCAGGGGCAACCTGTGCCGTCGTTCTCATTACACGTGTCCGCGTGGCCGTTACACTGACACCTGCAGGCACGGGGGGGACATGACACCTTTCAGATTCATTCATAACCAACGAAAACGTAAAGACTCTAGGGGGTTTTATATTGGGCAAACAACCAAAACTGGGCCCCTAGATCTAATGACAGATGGGGAATAGATATATATATATATATTCAGATGAACGCCGGCTTGGTTCTGCCGGCTAGGAACTCACTTGTCGCACTTCCCCTGGAGCAGGAAGAAGCCGCTGAGACAGCTCTCACACTTGTCCCCCACGCTGTTGTTCTGACAGCTCACACAGACTGCGCTGTCCTCCGTGGGGCCCTCCGACACCCACTGCAAGATCTGGGAGGGGAGGGGGGGAACACGGAAGGGGGGCGGGGCATGAGAACGAGCAGCGAAGTGTCGCACACGACCCAGACGCAGCGTTTCAGACGGCTTGTCGAAGGCACGAGACAGTCGGGAGGAACCGAAAAGAAAAAACACAAAGAAACACGCCTCTACACGTCTCCTCCACGTGTCACGCGCGTTCTTTACACACGTTCTTTATACATTTACATTTAGTCATTTAGCAGACGCTCTTATCCAGAGCGACTTACAGTAAGTACAGGGACATCTCCCTGAGGCAAGTAGGGTGAAGTGCCTTGCCCAAGGACACAACATTATTTGGCACGGCCAGGAATCGAACCAACAACCTTCTGAACCTTCGCTGCTCGTTCCTGACCCGCGTTCTTTACACATGTTCTTTACACATGTTCTTTACACATGTTCTTTACACATGTTCTTTACACATGTTCTTTACACATGTTCTTTACACATGTTCTTTACACATGTTCTTTACACATGTTCTTTACACATGTTCTTTACACATGTTCTTTACACATGTTCTTTACACATGTTCTTTACACATGTTCTTTACACATGTTCTTTACACATGTTCTTTACACATGTTCTTTACACATGTTCTTTACACATGTTCTTTACACATGTTCTTTACACATGTTCTTTACACATGTTCTTTACACATGTTCTTTACACATGTTCTTTACACATGTTCTTTACACATGTTATGCAGCACACAGGGCAGGGCGTAGACGTGGCGAACACCGGGCTTACTCTGTCAGGGTCGAGCGGGTGGTTGTGGGGGTTCTCCAGTGCCTTCCTGTGCTGGTCCTGGGACAGACACACAGCACTGTTCCCCCGGCAGAACTCCCTGCAGGAGCGACATGTTCCCCCGCCCAGGGCCGAGCCCACGTACAGAGGCTTGCACTTCTCACAGTGGGGGCCCTGAGGGGTGAGGGGGGGGGACACAGCAAAGCAGGGGAGGTCAGCGCATACAACTTAAGAAAAGACAACCTTGTCAGTCTACAGGGCCACTTCACACACACGCAGTAAGGAAATGAATCTGCTAGAAAGTGTTTTCTGTTATTTGTGCGTGTGTGTGTGTGTGTGAGGGGATGGTAATCAGGGAATAACAGTGTAACTCTGTGAGTTGTGCTCCTAAACAAAAAGCCAGACAGAAAGAGAGTGACCGGGAGAAAGAGAGAGAGAGAGAGAGAGTGCTGGGCTCATTCCGACACGTTACCATGGTGTTGTTGTGGCATTCCAGGCACACGTCTGGCCGGGACACGTTGGCACAGTTGCTGTGCTTGTTGCAGCGGCACTGAGAGGAGCAGTTCTCCCCCACGAAGCCAAAGTGACACTGACACACCCCTGGGGACACGCACGAGCCGTTCACACAGCCCTGCGCACACACCGGCTCACACTGGCCCGACACACTGCAACCAGACGGGGGGTGGAAGGGGAAATGGTGAGGGAGGGAGGGAAAAAGGGGATGGAAAGAAAGATCGAGGGAATCAGGAGAGACAAAAATGGATAAGAGAGAGAAAAGTCGGTCAAAGTCATGGAGCAAAACATGTGGTGAGGTGAAGATGTGTGTGTGTGTACCTGCTGAGGAGGTAGCCGTGCTTGCAGGTGCAGTGGTAGCCCTGAGGCATGTCGTGGCAGTCCTGGGTGCTGTTGCAGTCGTGGTGGCCGTTGGCGCACTCGTCCTCCTCGGGGCAGAACAGGAAGGACCAGCTGCTGTTCCTCTGGGGGCACACCCCCTCGCTCACACCTAGGAGGGGCGGGGGGGGGGGGGGGACACATGTTACTTGGAGGGCGTTCCCCTTTCAACGCTTTTGGGCTATCCCGGCTTCCTGTACTGTTCTACGCCTCTGTGTGGTTCAAGGCCCAGTGTTCTCTAAAAGCATCTCTTTTCAGAAGTAATTAGTTGTAAAAAAACAACAAAAAAGTGTAAATTTTGTTCCTGGCGGTACTGGGCGCCTTCGCCCACACTCACCATCCAGCCCTCCCTGCTGGCAGCGGCCCACCCCATTGGCTCCCCTGGCAGCGCACCAGCCACACTGGGGCCTGGCGATGCACTGGGAACACTGGGAGAGCTGGGCACACTGGGGCGAGCAGGAGTCTCCTCTGGACAGCAGGCGTCCGCACTGGCCCGCCTCGCAGCGCAGCGGCACGTAGGACGGACTCATGCACTGGAAGGACGGACGGAGGCGGGATTAGAGACCATGTGACCATCCTGATCAAAGCGATTTGTCTGGGCTTGGGCCCGTGTGGCGTGCGGGGGGAGGGGGACGACGACGACGACGACGCATTACCTGCTGCAGGGCCATGCTCCACACGCAGTGCTGCCAGCCGCCGTCCGAGCCGTTGGAGTTGAGGCAGAGGGTGCAGTTGCGGAGCTGGTCGCAGGGGGTGGGGCAGGGCAGGGGCGGGGACGACTCCACCTGCATGGGGGACACGTTGAGGAGGGCGTAGCTGAAGCACGTCCAGTCGTAGGTGGGGTTCACGCTCAGGATGCGCCTGGTCTCTCCTGGAGGAGGGGGGGGGGGGGAGGGGGTAAGGAGGGAGGGGATACGACACAAAAGGTGTAAGGAAAGAACACACACACACACACGCCCTGACATGGAATGCGAGGCGGTGGTCCAGCCTCTCTCACGCCCCCTCTCACCCGTGCGTTTGAACTGGCGCGTCCACATGCACTTCCCCGAGGCGGTGCACTTGGGGCAGTCGGAGGCGTCGCAGCTGGTCTCCGTGCAGTTGCTGGACAGGAAGATCTCCCGCTGGTTGATCCTGCAGTCGTGCTCCGACGTGCAGCTGACGGAGCTGCTGATGCAGGCGCCCTCCGGACAGTTGGTGCACCACTTGCAGGGCGGGGCCAGCTGTGGAGGACAGGTGACGGGGAGAGAGGGGCATGGGTCAGAAGCGGGGATCAGATCAGTAGATACCAAACTGCCTATCCTACACCTGGTATCATGCTGATGACAGTGGTGCATCAGGGTGTGTCATGTGGAGAGAAGTCCACTCAGCTGTAAGGGTACCACTAAGATATACCACATTACACTGACATTAGACTAGCTGCCTGTGCCTTTTCGTATTTCGATTTTAAGGTTCTCCTTCTGGTTTTTGAACAGGTACAAAGGCTCAGTGCCAAAATATTTCGGTGACTGCATTCAGGATCATGTGCCTAGTGAGGACCCTTCGATCCTCCACCGCTTCTCTTGAATGATTCCGAAACCGTAAGAGAAGCTTCGAGTTGGCTTCCAGCTCCAACACTCACTTTAAACTCGTTTTCAATTTGCCTGCTCTGCCTTTCATTTCTTTTACACTGATAAGTGTTTTGATTATCCATTGTCATTGCTAGTCTCATCTTTCATGTGCTTTTGTTCGTTTATTTTAAACTTCTATATTATTATTGATCTGTTTTGGCTTGGATTTGACTGGATTACTAAGTACGGCACTTTGAGCAGCAATCTGTACGAAAACATGTTTCATAAAAACTTTTGTTGTTGTTCTTCTTATGATTATCATGCACACCAGCAGGCTTTTCTGGCTATTCCGGCACCTCCCCCCCCCCCTTCCTTTTATGCTGGTAAAAGGAAACGGATCTATATAAACCAGTGCGCCCGGTTTAAAGCACACACTGATTGAAGTCCGAAACTAGTTCCATTTCATACTAGCAACAATGGTATGTACCTATTACACACATTACAGAGAGACCTTCTAAACAATTCTGAATGCTGGCCATTTCAGATGTGTGCCTGGTATATGTGCTGACGAGTGTGTGTGTGTGTGTTACCTGGGAGTGGCTAGAGAGGATTCGGGGGTGCCTGGCGAGACACTCGCTGCAGGTCTTCAGCCTGCGACACTGGTCATGGAGGCGGGGCGTGGGGGAGCAGGACGACTGGCCAATGGCACAGCCGGTCCTGAGACGGGGGAGGGGGGAGGAGCCAGAGGAGAGAGAGAGATCAACTAAAGCCAACGTTTCCACACATAACACCCCCCCCCCCCCGAGGCTTACATGGGTGAAATCCCTGTTCTAGGGTGTTCAGGGGGGTCAGGGTGTGTGTGGGTGTTCAGGGGGGTCAGGCTGTCTGGACGCCGTACCTTTCGGCCACATCGGCGGAGGTGCAGCTGCCCCGGCACCACACGCAGCTGCCCGTGGTGCCGTTGCAGGCCTCGGGGGTCAGCAGCAGGGCGCAGGGCTCCGAGGGCACGGTCAGGGTGAGGAGGCGCCCCAGAGTCACCCCGTTGAACCCCCCCGAGAGGAACAGGCGCCCGTCCCACGCCGCCATGGCCAGGGACACAGAGCGGTTGATCGGTTCGCCCACCGCCGATGCTGCCGGAGGGGAGAGAGAGAGCAAGAGAGAGAGGGGAAGGGATGGAAAGAGAGAGGGGGCAAGAGAGAGGGGAAGGAATGGAGAGAGAGGGCAAGGGATGGAGAGAGAGGGGGCAAGAGAGAGAGGGGAAGGGATGGAAAGAGAGAGGGGGCAAGAGAGAGGGGAAGGAATGGAGAGAGAGAGAGGGCAAGGGATGGAAAGAGAGAGAGGGCAAGAGAGAGGGGAAGGAATGGGGAGCGAGAGAGCAAGAGAGAGGGGAAGGGATGGAGAGAACAAGAGAATAGAAAGGAGGGATGGAGAGAGAGAGAGATGGAGAGAGAATGGAGAGAGAGATTTACAAGGTATGAAAGTGAACCTCTTGGATTGGCTCAAAGGATATGCAGCGTGATTGACAGTAGTCTGGACCAGTTACCAGGCTGTATCCAGGTGTTACAGTTGATCTGGTAGAGGGACACAGAGTTGCTGTAGTCCTCGTCCTCGGTCCTCCCGCCCACTACCACCATGGTGTCTTTCATCAGGGCCGCTGTGTGGAAGTAACGGAACATGGGCTGGGGAGAAAGAGTAAGAGAGAGATGGAGAGTAATGGAGAGAGAGAGGACATGAGTTTATGAGTGATTATGAGGAAAGGTTTAGAGATGTTTCATTCAGTACAGGGAAGACCAGGTGAGGCTGAGTGTGTGTGTGAGGTCACCTACCTTACTGCCCTGTGAGGGGACCAGCAGAGACCAGGTGAGGCTGAGTGTGTGTGTGAGGTCACCTACCTTACTGCCCTGTGAGGGGACCAGCAAAGACCAGGTGAGGCTGAGTGTGTGTGTGAGGTCACCTACCTTACTGCCCTGTGAGGGGACCAGCAAAGACCAGGTGAGGCTGAGTGTGTGTGTGAGGTCACCTACCTTACTGCCCTGTGAGGGGACCAGCAGAGACCAGGTGAGGCTGAGTGTGTGTGTGAGGTCACCTACCTTACTGCCCTGTGAGGGGACCAGCAGAGACCAGGTGAGGCTGAGTGTGTGTGTGAGGTCACCTACCTTACTGCCCTGTGAGGGGACCAGCAGAGACCAGGTGAGGCTGAGTGTGTGTGTGAGGTCACCTACCTTACTGCCCTGTGAGGGGACCAGCAAAGACCAGGTGAGGCTGAGTGTGTGTGTGAGGTCACCTACCTTACTGCCCTGTGAGGGGACCAGCAAAGACCAGGTGAGGCTGAGTGTGTGTGTGAGGTCACCTACCTTACTGCCCTGTGAGGGGACCAGCAGAGACCAGGTGAGGCTGAGTGTGTGTGTGAGGTCACCTACCTTACTGCCCTGTGAGGGGACCAGCAGAGACCAGGTGAGGCTGAGTGTGTGTGTGAGGTCACCTACCTTACTGCCCTGTGAGGGGACCAGCAGAGACCAGGTGAGGCTGAGTGTGTGTGTGAGGTCACCTACCTTACTGCCCTGTGAGGGGACCAGCAGAGACCAGGTGAGGTTGGGGTAGTACAGACTGTACAGTTCCCCTGAGGGCTCCACTGTCTCCACGTTGAAGCGGTAGCCTCCGAACACGTACACGGCGTCAGTCTGCTCGTGGTACACCGCCGAGTGGCCGTACAGGCCTGGGGGAGGAGGGGAGGGGGGAGGTTAATGTCAGACTGGGAGAACACCACACCTTGTATTTCTCACACTGAGAAGAGATAACTTGCAAAAACACTAAATGCTGACAGCTAACAAACGCATTCAGCGAGCGAGCTAGCTGCACATGGCTTCCAAGTTTGTCAAAACCCACACAGAGCGCTAAGAGCGCTAACCAGCGTAGCGATGCAGGAAATAAAATCCACCTGCCACGGTGTTGCACGTGTGGACGCCCTATAAGGTTAGGGGGAAATCCTGGCTGTTCAAGCCTCACCTGTAGGGGGCGTTCCGGTGTGGGGGGCGATGGTCCAGTTTCCAGAGTGGGGGTTGAACTCCAGCAGGTGGTGGTTGAAGCCGTTCTCTGGAGAATAACCGCCGATGAGCAGCACAGACGAGTCCCTCCGCACCGTCAGCGAGTGGCCCGCCACTGGGGGCTGCAGCGAGCTCTAGAAGGGAGGAGGAGACAGACCTTGTTAGGGAGTCAGGTGGCTGAGCGGTTAGGGAATCGGGCTAGTAATCTGAAGGTTGCCTGTTCGATTCCCGGCCCTGCAAAATGACGTTGTGTCCTTGGGCAAGGCACTTCACCCTACTTGCCTCGGGGGAATGTCCCTGTACTTACTGTAAGTTGCTTTGGATAAGAGCGTCTGCTAAATGACTCAATGGGAATGAAAAGGTTACAGACAAACCAACGAACTCTGACCTTGTACTGCCTCCACACCAGACTGCTGAGGTTCAGGCTCCACGTGTCATTCGCCACTCCCTTCTGGGTGATCCCGCCCACCACCAGCATGATGTTGTGACTCGGTGAGAGAGGCTCGCGATTGGCCAGCAGGGCGGAGGCGTGGTAATAGCGAGGTCTGGGGGCGGAGCTCTCGTCCACCGAGCTGGTTAACATCTGAGTCCAGCGACGGTCGTTGACCGAGTACCTGAACAACCAATCAGCACGCAGAACAACCAATCAGCACGCCGAACAACCAATCAGCACGCAGAACAACCAATCAGCACGCCGAACAACCAATCAGCACGCAGACACAGGTTGGAGGAAAGACGTTCACCGTACGGCATGTGATGGTTCATGATAAGGCCGTTTCCTGAGGGGCGGGAAAGGTTTAGAGTAGAGCTTTCCTCCCACCTGTAAACGTTTCCCAGGATGCCCTCAGACAGAGAGAGTCCCCCGTACATCCACAGGTTCCCCTGGGGCCCAGACACCAGGGTGTGGCCCATTCTGTGGAGGAACCTGTGGGCCTGGTTCTGTGGAGAGGGGAAGGACAATACTGTAACACACACTAAGGCGGAATAACGCTGTTGCAAGAACCAATCATTTCAGTCTTGATGCCCCCCCTTTTTTTATATTTATATATCTGTAACCATAATAATACATTATCATTATAGCAATTTGATTGAAAGTAGGGGAGTCAGGTGGCTGAGCGGTGAGGGAGTCGGGCTAGTAATCTAAAGGTCGCCAGTTCGATTCCCGGCCAAATGACGTTGTGTCCTTGGGCAAGGCACTTCACCCTACTTGCCTCGGGGGGAATGTCCCTGTACTTACTGTAAGTCGCTCTTTGTCTGCTAAATGACTAAATGTAATGTAAATGTAAGTAAGGTTGGTCAGTGCAGAAGAGATTCTTACCGCCGTGAGCTGTGTGTCCAGTAGAGTTTCCCACACCAGGCTACTGGAGTCCACTGGAGCAGAGCAGTCAGAGCCAGCCCAGCCCTCAGAGCACACGCACACTCCCAGAGACTGAACACAACCACACGCAGCCGTCAACAGCCGTCAACATCGCTCAGGAGATGGGGAAGTACACGGCAAACGTGAACAGACAAGGGACGGGTTTCCCAGATTCGTTAAGAAGCTCTTAACGCTCAGAGCTTCTTAGGAGCGCTCTAGAACGTTCCTAAGAAGCTCTTAGCGTTTATCTGGGAAACCCGGCCAATATCATGAACACACACACAGACAGACACCAACGCACACAGACACACTTGAGTCTCTCTCACCATGTTGCAGGACCCCCGGCCCTCTGCTAGCCCACAGTCCTGGGGGCACAGCAGCCTGTCGCAGTGAGGCCCTCCGTAACCGTGGGGACACTGGCACAGGCCCCCGCGGCACTGGGCCACCCCCTGGCACACCGGCGCCCCCTCCTCCGTCTCCTCCTGGCCCTGGCGGCAGCGACGCACCCAGAAAGAGGCGTTGAAGCCCTGGGGCCGGTCCGATGACACGTTGGCCTCGAAGTAGACAGAGATAACACCTGCAGGGGGAGAAGAGAGGATAGAGAGAAAGGATGGCAAGAAGGGAAAGAGAGAGAGAGGATAGAGAGAGAAGGAGAGAGAGGATAGAGAGAGAGAGGATGGCGAGAAGGAAAGAGAAAGAGAGAGAGGATAGAGAGAGAAGGAGAGAGAGAGACCGAGAGAGAGAGAGAGAGAGAGAGAGAGAGAGAGAGAGAGAGAAAGAAGGGGCGGGGGAATTAGAGAATTAGAAGGCACAACCGGGTTTGTAATCCCAGTAGTGTGATTCTGTGATGTCTTGGGCATCGACAAAATATCAATATATTTGTGTATGAGGGGCAACTGGACAAATGTCTAATGAAAATGTGTAAAGGTTCTTCAGCTGAGCCGATGTTACCCGAGGTGGCCTCCACAGTGGTTGGCTGAGTCCGGGTCGTCCCACAGAAAGCACCAATCAGGTTGTGGTCGGAGTGCACCGCCCCGTTGGCCAGGAATTGAGGCAGGCCGTCAAACACGTAGACATAGGAGCTCTGCGCGCGCGAGAGTCAGCGTGTCAGACAAAGACTCATGGAAATACCCACAGGATTGTGTCCTACCTGTACTCATGGTGTGTGTGTGTGTGTGTGTGTCAGTACTCACACTGCACTGCGTCTGGGAGTCAGGGTGCAGGGTGAGAGCCACAGGGGGACAGAGCTGGCCGGGCAGGCAGGGGGTCAGGGTCTCCGACACGGACAGCACCCACAGGCAGTGGGACAGGCCGCCCCTGCCCCCCACGCCCCCCCGCCACCCCAGAGAGGAGGACACGGGCAGGGGGGAGGAGGAGGAGGAGGACAGCAGCACGGAGCGGCCCTGACACTGACGGAAACAGGTGCCGTTATCACTGAAAGAAGGGGGGGGGGGGGGGGGGGTGGAGAGAGGGGAGAGTGGCAGGTCATGTGTTGACGACATGAAGACCATGAAGACCAGTCCTTCATTACGTATCCAACACAACCGAGCAGTCGGACCCAAACGGCGGCAATAACTGCTTCCTCTTGC
Source organism: Hypomesus transpacificus (assembly GCF_021917145.1). Taxonomy (NCBI): domain Eukaryota; kingdom Metazoa; phylum Chordata; class Actinopteri; order Osmeriformes; family Osmeridae; genus Hypomesus; species Hypomesus transpacificus. Next base: position 16,454,160 of record NC_061061.1, read on the forward strand.
TTTTCACATTCCATCAACCAGAAGCCTAACTGTAACCGCAGCACGACTGCAGATTCAGAGTGCATCAGAAGGAGGGCCAACACAGACCGTTCGAGATGCACCCCCACATCCCCTCACCTGGGGTCTCCGTAGTAGCCTGGCAGGCAGGCCTCGCAGTGGGCCCCCTGGGTGTGGTGTGTGCAGTAGCACTGGCCCGTCTGGTTGTGGCAGTAGCCCTGCTGGGGGTCCCCGTGGCCGTTACACTGGCAGGGCACGCAGCCTCCCCCGCTGGCCAGAGCCGAGCCAAAGCTCCCCGGGCGACAGTGCTCACACTGGGGCCCCGTGGTCCAATCTGAGGAGGGGGGCGGGACGGGGTGGGAATGAACAGACCAATAGAGGGCAGGTTGGGATGAGGATGGACCAATCAAAAACAGGGATCAATGTGGATAGATCTGGAATGCTGGCTCTTTTATTTATCTTTTTTTCTTTAAGGAAGGGTCCTGAGCAATACGCCAGCCGGTTTTCGACTTCACGACACCCAATGCCGTCGCTCACCCTGTGAGAGCCCCTTACCCTGGCACTGGTCGCAGATGCCTGGAGCGGTGATGCAGGTGCTGTGGAAGTTACAGCCACAGTCCACGTCACACTCCACCCCGCTCAGCACCAGCGTGGCCGGGTCAGAGGTCCAGCCCAGGGAGCACTCGCACTCGAACCTGGGGCTGCCGCTGCACTGGCCCTCACGACACTCGTTATAGCATCTAGGAGGATGGGGAGATGGGGGGGGGGGAGAGGGGGGAGAGGGTTAGGTTTGTAGGACAGAGGTGAGAGGGAGAGTGACACACAGAAACGGGTAACAAGGGTGTCATTTCAAGCATCAAAACACAGCTACCAGCCCGACCGTGAAACCAGACAAAGAAAGCAACCAGTCAGAGAGAGAGAGGGAAAAAGAGAGAAAGACAGACAGAGACAGAGAGGGGAACAGGAAGAGAAAGACCATTTTCGGGAGCGCTTCCTATATTCCTTTTTCTACCCCGCTTCGGATCCCAGCGTTGTTCCAAATAAACCAAAGGAGATATGAAGGAGCACTCACGTCTGGTTGCAGTGCAGGGTACCGTCTCCAGTGTAGCCCCTCTCGCAGTGGCACTCGTACGAGGTGGGCGTGTTGACGCAGGTGGCAAAGGGGTGGCAGTTGTGGAGGCCCAGCCGGCACTCCTCCACGTCAGGGCAGGTGGGGTAGGACCACACGGCCTCCTGGTCCCCCTCCTCCATGTGCTCCAGCTCCATGTCCATCTCCATGGGCCGCGGGGGGGCCGAGGTCTGGGGCTCGGGGCTGGGAGAGGGGGATGGGAGGAGAGGTTACGGAACGGAGAGGGGGAGGGGGAGGCACGACCTCTTTATCGTCTGCCTCTGCGGCTGGGGTCATGAGAGAGCCGTTTGGGGAGTGTGACTCAGGGAGCGGTGGTGATGTGGTAGGTGCTCTGGGGAGTGTGACTGAGGGAGCGGTGGTGATGTGGTAGGTGTTCTGGGGAGTGTGACTGAGGAGCGGTGGTGATGTGGTAGGTGTTCTGGGGAGTGTGACTGAGGAGCGGTGGTGATGTGGTAGGTGTTCTGCTCTCACCTTGTGGCTCGCACGTCTGCCACGGCGACACTGCAGTTATAGACGGACGCTTCGTCCAAACCCGCCCAGTCCCCTCTCAGGCACCTGGACACGAACAGAAGGATCCAGAAGAGTTAGACGTGACCAGAAAGCAATTCCTCACATCCGCAGATGTGTGTGTGCGTCTGTGTTTGGGGGATCTGTGTGTGGGTGTGTGTAGGTCTGTGTGTGTGCGTCTGTGTTTGTGGGTCTGTGTGTGTGTGTCTGTGTGTGTGTGTGTGTCTGTGTGCGTCTGTGTTTGGGGGATCTGCGTGTGGGTGTGTGTAGGTCTGTGTGTGCGCGTCTGTGTTTGTGGGTCTGTGTGTGTGTGTGTGTCTGTGTGTGTGTGTGTGTCTGTGTGTGTGTGCGTCTGTGTTTGTGGGTCTGTGTGTGAGTCTGAGTGTGTGTGTGTGTGTGCGTCTGTGTTTGTGGGTCTGTGTGTGTGCGTGTCCATTACCTGCCGATGGTGGGGTTGTTGTAGTCCCCACACCAGCCACACTGGAAGGTCTCCAGACAGTCAGTGCAGGTAGCCAGGGCAGAGCACTGCTTACACTGGGGTACAGAGTGGACACTGGAACACAGGACAGGGAAGGAAAACGACAAAGGTAAATGTGCCGGAAAAAGAAACAAGGGTTAAAAAAAAAAAAAAAATAAATAAAAAAAAATATGAAATGTATACCATGCTTAACAAAGTGTTTTTTTTTTACCAGAAGAAACGACTCGACCCTGACAGTAATCTGAGAGCCCAAACTGAGGTATAACAAGGTAGAGAGACCGTGACGGTGTTTTACCTGTCGTACCAGTCCCTGCACTCTCCGTAGGGGTACTTGGTGAGGTAGGCCGCGAAGTAGAAGCAGGCCTGGGCGGACTCACACCAGGCACACTGGCTGGAGTTGGACAGACACTCCCCGCATGTCTTCCTCCTGCACGCGGTGGAGACGGGAGGAGACAAGGAGAACGAGGATGAGGTTTATCAACGTCATCTGTGGTTGTTTGTCATTTCCTTTCTTAACCGTCGGGACGGGAAATGAGGTTGCTGAGAATAGCACTCGCTTTGAAAACAAGCCCTGCGAATGATTGGCACTCACTGGTTGCACACTTTCGGACACACCCCCGGATCTCGAATGGAACCTTCCAGCCTCCCCCGTCGGCTGCATTGGTAGTCAGCCTTCTTGCTTGAGTTGATTTGCCATTCACAGTAAGGGTCCTAGGGTCAAACATCAAGAGGTTCAACCGGTCGCCCTGACCAACACCCTTATAGCCTTTCTTGTACATATAAAGACACTTTATAGGTTGGAAAAAATCCATATAATTAGCTTTTCACAATGTATTCTTCATGTTTTGGCTACTTGCAATGTTTGGGACTATCTCGTTGTTATGATCAGTGACCTATGCTCTTTTGTAAGCTCTCTCTTGGAAGTCGCTTTGGATAAAAGCGTCTGCTAAATGAATAAATGTAAATATAATTGCTCCTCCCCAATGGCGATCTCTACCCTTATTCGGGCAGTAAAAATTGCCTATTTAATCAATTGTATCAAACCTAATCTAACCTAAATCTAATCTTCTCTAGTCGTAAAGGCCAGCAGGCCAGGAGTGGTCTGTGTACCTGGGTGCAGGCGGAGCAGTCCCTGTATTCCTCACACAGGGTGCAGTGCTGCGGTGCCAACAGCAGGTGGTGCTCTCCTTCCCCCGAGTCCTCCGGGCAGAGCTCCAGGTGCAGGCCGGCGCGTGCCAGGCAGCGGGCCAGGGAGGGGCACCAGCCGCAGGACTGGTCCGACAGGCAGGCCAGGCAGGACTGGTACCCCGAGCAGGAGCCGGAGCGGTACGGCTCCAGGAACAGGAAGGAAATCTCCTACAGGGGGATAAAAAAGACAGGTAGTCTACAGAAAACTGATCTCACCGTTTTATTTACAAACTGTTTCCTGTAGGTTTGTTCACTTATATTGTAATAAAACAAGGTTCCCGCTTTTGTAAAAAAAAAAAAAACATACATTTAAATGACAGTTCTACAAAAAGTTTAAAAGTATTAAAATAATTAAAAAAATCTCTCCATATCAAAAAGTATCCGTCAAAAAAAGTTCCAGGGAAGGTTCTGCTGGTACTCACACTGCCCCCGGGTAGAGCAGTCCTGTTCCAGATGAGGGCCATCTCGCTGGTCTGGCCCGAGCCGGAGTTATTCAGGTAGCCCTCGGCCTGGACCAGGTAGTGGTTCCCCCGGGTCAGGTTGGGGAACAGGACACTCCCGTCTGGGCGGGACAGCAGCTTGGTCTCCTTCTCCTGGTGAGCCGCCCAGCGACCCACCACCTCCTTCTGAACACGGAGAGAGAAGAAGAGAGGGAGGGAAAGAGACTTAGAAAAACAAAGAGGAAGAGCTCAGAAATATGACCCCCCAGCCCCCCAAAAGAAACGACATTCATCCACATTTGAACTCGTAACTCTCTGTCTATATTCTCTTTATCTGTTTCCTCCAATCTCCTGTCGGCGTCTCTCTCGCTCACCAGCTGTAAGGAGTTGGGTCCGGAGGCCATGCGAGCCTCGAAGTGGAGCCTCTGGATGCGGGCCGACATGGAGACCGTCTCGGTGGGGGGGGGCGCCGGCGGGGGGGCACCCCACAGCGGGTGGATGAAGCCCCGGAACTGCAGGGTGACGTCCATCTCCGTGGTGGGGCTGAGGATGATGGAGGTGCTGCGGAGGATGGCCACCTGAGGTGGTGGAGGAGGAGGGGGGGAGGGGGTGGAGGGGGGTGGCATAACAGACAGTGAGAGTCAGTAGAGGGTGTGTGTGTGTCTATATGATACGTTGTATGTCCTACAGAACGCATCCAGGTGAAAGAGCGGGCGTGGCAGAGGGGAGGACTCCGTACCTTGTCGGGCTGGGAGTCGTTGCGGGGGTGCTGGAAGGTGAGCAGGTGCAGTCCTGGGACATAGTTGTCGGTGCGACAGAGGTGGAGGGAGGTTAGGAAACGGGTACGCTCTCCCCACCAGCCGTACGCCCCGGAGATCTGGTCCACACGGCACGCACTGCGCTCTGAGAGACCGAGAGGGAGGAGTCAGTACACTGCGCTCTGAGAGACCGAGAGGGAGGAGTCAGTACACTGCGCTCTGAGAGACCGAGAGGGAGGAGTCAGTACACTGCGCTCTGAGAGACCGAGAGGGAGGAGTCAGTACACTGCGCTCTGAGAGACCGAGAGGAAAGAGTGTGTTTTGGGTGTGTTTGGGCGGAGCTAAGAGAGGTGACCTGGCTGCGAGGGGGTTTCTGATTGGAGAGAGAACTCGGGGGTGTGGTCAGGAGGGAGCTCGGACACAAACCTGAACGGAACTGCTCAATCACAGGATGGGGACACACACAAACACACACACACACAGAAGACAGACAGACAGATCGCCTCCCATGTTCGTTCCACCCTAATCATGTCTCATTTAGTCCCTCACGATCCCTCTTTTTCCCCTCCTTGCTTGCTTCCTCCCTCCATGCTGCTCACCTGACACGGGCAGGCAGGACTCGTTCTGGACGCACCAGCCGAAGTCTCCTGGCGTGCGGGGAAGGGACTTGGGCGTTCCGCTGAACACCAAGCAGGACTGGCAGTCGGACAGGAACCGGGCCAGACCCAGGCAGCCCGTACTGCCACACTGGGGGCGGGGGGGGGGGGGGGGGGAGCAGAGGAACACAAAGTTAGACTCTTCGGAGTCACAGTCCAGTTCCGTGAAAGAAAGCAGGGTACTCTTGGCATTACAGGAAAAAGGATAGATACAACATGTCAAAAAGAGGAGGAGAGGGGTGTTACCGGGTCGTTGGGTTGGTACTCCCGACATCGCCCCTCACACCAGCTGCATTCTGGGTTCTTCAAGCACATGCTCTCGTCTGGTGCTTCGGCACACACGGCGTCCTGGACACGGGAAACACGACGTCACACACACACACAGCACTAAGCCTGGACACACTGCAGCCTAAGAAAGTGCTGATTCGTTTTGGTACATTGGCGCAGCTTCCCATCTTCGGCCTCACAGACTTCGGCCCATTTCCATCTGCAATCCGCCCTGTAATAACTTCATAATCACTGCCCCACTCCTCACCCTGTCTCCTGGGTCGCTGCTGACAAACAGCGGAACTTTGTAAGCCACCAGGTCTCCACGGGCAACGCCACTGTAACCCCCGGCAACCAGAAGCACTCTCCCTTCCATCACGGCAGCTACATGGGAGTAGCGCCCCCTCACAGCCTCTCCTCCTATGGAGAGAAGGAGATATATATATAGAAATAAGAGAGAGAGAGAGAGAGAGAGAGAGAGAGAGAGAGAGAGAGAGACAGAGAGACAGAGAGAGAGAGAGAGAGAGAGACAGACATGAGAAAACCACATCTATGTGCTTTGGTCAGAGTGTGTGAGATGGTGTGTGTGTGTGTCGTTGGGACTCACTGTGCACGAGGCTCTCTCCAGAAGACACCCACTGGTGACAGCCCAGGTGGTAGAAGAAGATCTCCTCGTCGTAGCACTTCTCCTCTTGGTAATGGATATGGACGTTCCCACCTGAGAACAGGGAGGGAGAGAGACATCACGGTCACTAGGCTGAACCACACACAGGAAGAGGGGGGGGGGGGGGGCGCCCAATCATCTCAGGTGCGTGTTCATTTAGCGGAACCTTTTCTCCAAAGCAACATACCGAAGGGGAATTGGACCTGCGACTACTTGATCAGCAGTCAAAATCCTCGACCAGTAATCCCCTTTCTCTACCCATAAGCCATGCCTTTAACTCCGGCACGGTGCAGTTTTGCTGTCGTTAACCGCTCTACACTCACCGTAGACCACCATGTAATTGCCGATGACCGTGGCGGAGTGGAAGGCCCTCTCTCTGGGCCCCGTTGCCGGGAAACGGGAGCGAAACGAGGTCCAGAACCTCCGCTCCACGTGAAACTCGTCTGTGGTGTTAACCCGCACACTGAACCTGAGGAAGGGATCGAGGGGTTCAGATGGTAGCAGACACCAGATTAAAAGTTTTCAAAGTCTAAGTCACACATACACACACGTTCAGATGATGGGTAAGCATGTGCACGTCTGAGCACACACACACTCCCCAGACATGTGGACACTTTCACAGCACATGTCCCTCTACGAGCGTGTGTGTGTGTGTGGGAGCGTATACCTGGCCGTGGTGGGCCTGTGGCCCCCGTACACCAGCAGGGTCCTGGAGGGCTGGTGGAACACCATGGAGTGGCCCGCGGTGGCTGGAGGCTTCCCCCCCGTGGCCTGGACCGCCTCCCACAGCCCAGGGGCCTGCAGGCTGAAGCGATACAGGGACGAGGAGAACATGTCCTCCTCGGTGCGCCCTGGGACACGTTGGGGAGAGAGGGCACCGGGTGAGTCATCGCTTTTAGGAGGCGGATGTTTTACAGGGGTGGAGAATCTCCCATAACCCGATGCGACGCGACTGGTCCTACTGTCGGGATGGTGTCGTTTGCGGAGACGCGTGTGACACGAGGTGGACTGGGTCAAGACTGAGCAGGGTACCGTACCTCCGAACACGTAGAGATAATCGTCCACGACGGCTGCCGCGTGGTTGGCAAGTCTCGGGGCCCCAGGGGAATCCGATTGGCCGAGCTGCTTCCAGTCGTCCAGAAGTGGCCGGTAAACCCAGACGTCACTAGCCAGGGCCCCACTAGCGAGCTCGCCCCCGAAGATGACCATTTGACTATTCCACTCTACCGCTGTGTGAGAGTGACGGGCCACCTGGCAAGAGAGGAAGAGAGGAAAGGAGGAAGGGAGGAAGAGAGGAAGGGAGGAAGGAAGGGAGGGAGGAAGGAAAAGACGAAGGGAGGAAGGAAGGGAGGGAGGAAGAGAGGGTGACGTACAATAGGAGAAATTATGAGACGGCCAAAGAGAAGACACAGCAATCAAAAGAAAATTGCCGGATACAGTAAGTGGTTGAAAAATGCGTCAGAGCAAATGTAGTCAATGAAGAGGCGTTGTTTGCAGAGAACATAATCACTATATTTTAGTACAGATCACACATAATATTTTTTGCTGGGAATAAAAGACAGGCACTTACTGGAGAGTGTCCATAGGACCTGTTCTCCCACTGGTTGGAGCTGAAGTTGTATTTCACCAAGTCTCCCAGTGCTCTGTTTAGGTCGAACCCTGAAGCATAGAACATGAGACGTCAAACTAAAGAGCAATATATAGTCACATTGTTATATCATAGTATACTTAAACTAAAAAGAAGAATGGATGGGCGGTGAGACATCCTCAGTGGGTAAAATAATTGGGTGAATGATTCCATAAACAGGTGTGTGAATGACGGAATGAAATATGAACGGCACGACGAATCATGAATGGGTGAATGAAGAAACGCTTCCCGTCTCCTGACCTGCGAACAGGTACATGGCTCCAGTGGAGGACAGGTAGACCCCAGCTGACCCTGTCCTGGCAGGCGTGTACGGGTCGCCCCCGTTTACGTTCCACCACTGCCCCGCCCCGCTGTCATCACGGAGACCGAGCTGACAGCTCTGACCCAGGAAACCCGAGTTGCAGAGGCAGCGCTCTCCTCTCTGAGAGAGATTGACACAAAGAGCGAACAAACAAAGAGATTTAGGTGTGCAGACACACAGAGAACTAAGGGAGTCAGTTGGCTGAGCTGTTAGGGGAATCGGGCTGGTAATCAGATGGTTGCCGGTTCGATTCCTGGCCGTGGTAAATGATGTTGTGTCCTTGGCCAAGGCACTTCACCCTACTTGCCACGGGGGAATGTCCCTGTACTTACTTTAAGTCGCTCTGGATAAGAGCGTCTGCTAAATGACTGAATGTAAATGTAGAACTAGTGACATACTGAAAACGGATTCCAATTCGCCCAGGTCCGCAATTTGTGCCTTCTCACCTTGTCACACGTGCCGTGCAAGACGCAGGCCTGGGGGCAGAGAGGGGTGGTGCAGTCCACTCCTCCCCAGCCCGAGAGGCACTGACACTGGGAGGAAGCTGTGTCGCAGCGCCCCTGGCCCCCACAAGCACCAGGGCACACAGAGAACGTGTAGGTGGCATTGAATCCCAGAAGATTGTAATTAGCGTCGCTGAACAGGTGAAGCAGCATCTGAGAAAATCAGAGGAAAGGTGAGTAGAGGAAGTGCATGGTAGCGTAGTTGACACAGACAGTAAAGAGATAGTGCCCATACCTAGAATTCATGCTAATGAGTAATGTTACCTTGCCAGACTTGGCTTCTATGGGCTGAGGCAGGGTGTTGCCACTCAGACTGGCCAGTAGGGGGCTCTGGTACGAGTCTCCATCGTAGACAAACAGGTAATCGTAGGTGCATTCTGTCTCCATGAAGGTGAAGTTCAGGACAATACGATGGTTGTTGCTGGGGGCTTAATGAGGAAAAAAATATATATATCAGAAATGTCAGTGCATTCAAACTTTTCAGCATGAATCAAACTAATTACACCATACATTACACCATTACATTAACAATCCCTGAACAATCACCATCCGATAGCTGGTTGACAGGGTCCCTACCATGGTCACTAAATCCACATCTCCCCAATGAATACCTTTGATGAGCCATTCGCAGTTTCCGTTAACAGAGTAGTTCCCAGGTCCATCTGTGACATATCCTGGAGGTCCCCTCAACACCTGCCTGTGGCCCTTGCAGTCCCCTGCTCTGCACCCCGGGGCCCAGGCCACAAGCAGCAGTAGCAGGTGGACAGGGAGGTGGGACGCCATCCTCTCCCCCATCCACACCAGGAGGGAGAGAGAGGTGGTGGAGATAAAGGTGTCAATCCCAGTACCTCAATCACTGACTGGGAATCTGTTGTAAAAACACAACAATTATCAATTGAAGACAAACTAAAATAATGACAGATCTAGAGTCATCAATGTGCTAGCCTCATTAATGATCTATGACATGGATGGCCAACTATGCTAGTAACAATTGCAATTATCTGCTAGCAAAACAAGATGTCTACATATGTCAGGAGAGGACTGCTAGGTAGCCCGTTATCACAACCAGATGTGTTTATTACGCGTCATTACTGTAGTAAGTCAGCAAGCTATCTTCAAACTAGCTCAGACTTTGCAGCATCGCATTGCAACAGAACTACAATTTCAGTTGAATGAAGTATTGTTACAGTTGTTAGTGTAACATAAAACTGACTAGATAGCGATTAACATTACGTTGAATTTACTAGATAGCTAGGCTAGCCATCTTGGCTTGTTTTGGAGGTCCCTACCTACCTCAAATAAAATCTAGCAAACCACGTTAGCACTAGCTCTAACATTATATATTGGCACTACTATAACTCAAGTACAGTACCCTCTGACTAAAGAACCAGATTGCTGCCGTTACTTTAGCTAGCCTTGTTCGTTGATTAATTCTAGCTAGCTGTGCTAGCTAAATTTGTGACCATCTACAGTAGTACAAATATTGCCTCTGCCAGGTGTGAGTTGAATAAACATATCCAGGACAGTACTGGCTACTGTATATCGTTAATCAAGAAACCGCTACAGTAGTACAACAGTAATTGAACTACTTAGATTGACTCTGCTGTGTACAGTTTTGATTTGCTGCTGTCACTACTGGTGCTTCTGCAAAGTATATTTGTAAAATCAGAAAGACGATGCTGGCTGCTGCCTGCCCGATGATGCTGATAGCTAGCTAGCTACCACTACTAGATGGTCACTGTCAGCACTCCCTAACCTAGCCAAGAAGACCGTTATAGCTAGCCTAGGTTAGCAACGTTAAACATCGGTGTCTTACCTGCCCCCGTGTCTTCGACTTTGTTCGCTAATATTTTACATTTTCCTTCGCTTGCCAGCTGAACACACCATCAAATAGCGTCGGTTTTCAAGCAGCATAGGAGGAGCTCGACGCCTGGAATCCCTGCCAGCGTTAGCACAAACCAACCATCACAGAGGGGAAGCGTACAGTGGTTTGCTGCTATCCAGTTAGCTAGCTAGCTAGCTAGCTTCGACGTCCAGATGCAAATACGCATTCGACATGGCCGGTTTTGCAGTATAATATTCAAAACAGATGGTATTCAGCAAAGGATTCTGAGTCAGATTGTAAAATCAGTTTTTTCCGTCCACATGGACCACGGTGGAGATCTAAAATTATCGCCTCCCTTCCTGCTGGCTGTTTTGACGAGTGACATATAGTCCGTGGTTGCCAAAACAAAAGGTCCATAACAGTAGGTATACCTTTGTGCTGGGCAGCACTAAACCCCACATCTCAGCATTGCCCTCCGGCGGAGATCTTGACAATGATTCTTGATTTTTACGTGACGAAACTGCCTGGCCAATGCTTGCTTATGAAATCACAACAGTGCACCAATATATTCAAAGATCTATGTATTTTATTATGGCATCAAATTACGTAAACATAATTGATCATAATTTCTTTGGCATACTTCCATAGATATAGATTACTTTATTAATTCCATGAATTCATCCATACAACCCATCAGTTAAAAAAGACAGTTAGAAAGTCAGAATCTAGGGAATGTTATAGATATTGCAATATCCAGAATTAAAGGCCTTATGAGAATGTATAGATATTTAAAGTGATAGTAATGTATGCAGTAGACTATGTAGGCTATTTCACTACAAAAAACTTGATTAGAAAAATCAGAGCAAAATATACAATACCCAAACAGTAATCAAATGTATCATTAGAAAATAAACCCCCGCCCAACATTTTTTTTTCTGTATGTAGAAAAGATCAAGGCCACTCATACATTTTTAGCACCCAATGTAAAAACATAAAGCATAACTAAAGCAGACTTAAATCACTTTATTTTGAACTCTCATTCAGACAACCTCCTCATGAGGTATGCATGGCAACCTTGGCAGGAAGAACTGACATTGGAGTGCTCTGCAGCCCAGGCCCAAACAAGGGGAACAGCTTCTCTGTGAACTTGTGTGTGAAAGTACACAAGTGCTTTCCTGACACTGCATCCCAAAACGACACTTCTCCCTTATCCATGTTAAGCTTAACCCTGATCGTCTCAGGTCGCCTTTCCACAACCAGCTGCGTGCGTTTGGGGGTCAGAGCACTATACACCCCTTTGCTTACCCCGATAGTCCAGACACCCCGCTCCGTGGACACGGTAAACTTCCTCTTACGGGCCACAGACTCATTGCACACACCCAGGATCCACTTGGGGTTGTCTGCGACGTTGACCTCCCAACGATGCTTGCCTGAGGAAAAGCCCTGGGCACCCAGGACGAAGACACAGGGATCAAATCTCTCAGGGTTGTCCGGCAAAGACTGACGCTCTGGGCTGTCCCGTATGCTGTCCAGGCCGGGAGACATAGAGAGCCACGGGGAAGCCGTGTTAGGATCCATCACCACAGGGACTGAACGAGTGGACAGAAAAAGAGAGTCAGCTAACATCGTCCTCCCAACTGCTTATGTAACAGACGTGTATGTAACGCCACCGTCGGGAGGTACACTCGGCCGATGTTTCGAACGATGTACCGGGGTTTGAAACCGCCACCTCCCGACTCCTCATGCGCGACCACTACCAACTACGCCAACGTAAAGCTAACGATTGGCTGGCACGGCGGGCCTGAATACCTACCTATACTTACCTGTGTGACAAGTACATACAATAACTATTATGTCTATCACCATGCCGGAGACCGCACTATTACCATGTTACACTCACAGCATTTGATATGAGTCTGCATGTTCTTCCAGATGTTGTAGCCCAGAGAGCCGACATGTTGGCCCATGTCAAGCAGAATGTGTGAGGGATACTCAGGGTCTGGAACAGTCCACTGCGCTCTGCAGAAATGTGCAATATGGTAGTTTGTGATAAAGATGTATCCATTAAAAGGGGATTTATCACGGATGCATTATTTTAAGAGATATTTGGCAGTACAGTACTCACTTCCTCTTTAGGTTTTGAAAATTCTGTAAAAAAAAACAAACAAAAAAATAATAATAAACACAACACTGGTTATTACACTCCAGTCAATAGCGAATAAATCACTAAAAGTGATTATTCACTTCAGATGTTAATGTTACCTGCAGAAAAGGCAGATCCTCTCCCCCCATCTCCCTCTTGACGGTTTTGATCAGCTCAGTAAGAGTGGCGATGTCCCTAGTCAGCCGGTTAATATGTTCCTTCACGGTTATCGTCTTCTCCTCCTCTTCGTCAGTCAGAGCTTTGAGTCTGGCGGCTTCTTCGGCGTGCAGCACCTGGTGGAGCCTGGTAAACTCAGCCTTGATCTGCTTCTCTGCTTGATGGGCCTGACTCTGGAGGAACATGGCGACAGCAGTGTTGATATTCTGCTCTGCGGCAAATTCATGTATAGTAATACCAAACAAACAGACCAAATGCCAAGCTATGAGAAAACCCCTTTAAATAGCAGAGCTGGGCAGTAACAAAGTACAAATACTTTGTTTGTGTACTTTAATTGATTTTTTTTTCCTGGTATCAGTGCTTTCCTATATATTTTTCAGACAACTTTTTACTTTCACGCCTTACATTTTGTGCACAAATATCTGTACTTTTTAATCCTTACATTTTCAAGCCAGGCTCCTTACTTTAGTTTTAATTTTTTGTATTTGGTGGCATGTTCTCCCCCTCTCCTTTCATTGTGTGCGTGCAGAAAAAAGTTTCCCAAATTTCTTTTTTATGTATTTTTTAAAATACCTTAAAAAATATATATATATATATATATATTGTTAAAATATTTGGCAAAAAAATGTAAAGGAAAAGGTTGCATCTTTCGAAAATATTTTAACAATATAAAATCAATTGACGAAAACGTTTCTAAAGGTTGTTTTTTTTGTTACAAAAAAGGTTGCATCATTGAGTACTTGGTTAGTCTTTTCAAACATGATCTGTACTTCTACTTGAGTGAAGGATGTGTGTACGTTTGCCATCTCTGTTGAAGAGTCGAAACGGACTGTCAAAACAGTGTAGACACCATGTATTCTAAATGATGAAGGAAATCCTGCTTGAACATATTTCATTTATGGAATGCGAAGCAGGATTGGCAACTTCTTCATTGTCATAACCAAGGAGCTACATTACCTTGATGTATTCAACTGTGGTGGAAAACTTGTTTCTTATCTTCAAGTAATGTTCAATTTTATCCTCCAATATGGTTACTTTGAGACCCAGTTCATCCTGTAAGACAGCACACGTTTAACAACGCCCATACAGTTGAAAATAGATAAAACGGTAAAACTATAATTCAGCGGGTAACCAATAACAGAATGAGTCAGCGTATCTAACCTTACAGAATGGCGCCCCCTTGTTGAGTGGCAGAAGCTCGTGTGTTCGATGTAGTGTCACACATTCAACACACACGGGCTCCTCGTCTTTAATACAGAACAGCTGAAACTCGAGCCGGTGCAAGTTACATTGAGCCTCTGTACTGGCGAATGGTGCCCGCCAGCCTTTCTCCTTTTGAAAAGACTCGCAAGCGTCTCTTAACGCACGGTTGGAGATAGGTTGTTCACCATCGCAGCTCTTCCTGCATACAGGGCACTTGTTACCTGTTATGGATTGCCAGCTTTGGTCCAGACATTTCTGACAGAAACTATGTGAGCAGGACAGTAGAACAGGCTCTCGGTAAAGCTCTCGACAGACTGGACATGTGAGGTCCTCCTGAAGGAGATAAGGACCCTCAGACATTTCTTCATTCCACGCACATTCGGCCATCGCTATCGGTGTAGGCCCTTCGAAGGGAAGCGTCAAGTTTTTTACTTTCAAATTAAGAGAAGAATAGCCGACTGAATTAGCTGACAGTCGACCACAAAATCTCAGTTTGTTTTGTTGGCGGTACTGGTGTCTGGCCCTGTAGATTTTTCTTATCGTACCCTAAACATTTACCAATTGTGATCGGTCTATTCAAGAAGAGGACTTTACCCTACCTGGTAGGAGACTGTCTTTCGAGTCAGCGTTTCTTCCTGAATCTCGATATGGGAAGACAAACCTGGTACTGCCCCTAGTGGAACTGGAGTTGCAAGATATAAGTACTCGCGCACATATTCAGCCACCGAGAGTTGTATAGGTATCTGTGAGCAAGTGCATGGCACGCTCGCATAGGTTAACTCTGCTCGCTCCGCGGATTTCCGCTCTCTCGAGTCTACGTGACCTTTTGCGATGTGGTACCGAAAACCAAGGAAGGCGAGTTCAGTGTAAAAGCTTACTGTTACTATACCAACGTATCATTAGATGGCGTGGTTATGCATATCCCTTTTAGTGATAAGAGTTTTACTTGTTACTTATTAAACCTGTTCATGTTTTATCCAGCAGAGGGAGCCTGAAACTGAAACATGTGTTTTCTTATCAGTTATTGACTTTGCAGCCAGTGAAGAAAATAGCCTACAGTATAATTTATTTTTTAAAGGTAGGTAGTGAACATCCATAGCACAGGAAAACATTTTTAATTGTTGTTATCTTCTACTGCTGGATAAATAATTTATGATTCTCTTGGCTTGGAAACAGTTTTACAAAAGGAACAAAAACAATGATAATGGGTCCCGTTTAACTTTAAGGAAGGTATCTTAAATATGTGGTAGCACTTTATATTTAGTAGACATTAATTGCCAGGAGCAATGGGTTCAACAAGGCTGTACAAAAATACATGCACACATAGAAAACACCCAACCCCCTGCATACAAAACCTGCTAAAACTGCATGATACATTTACTTTTCTTACTTCAAAGTTCATTGATGGTGCCTGTGTGTGACAGTGTGAATGTGTCAAACCAACCAAAGAACACAGTGGTGACTTGGTTTCTCTGTTTTGCAATAAAGTGGTTTTAATCCATTTTAAGTAACACGTAAGTCGTAGGTGGGTGAGATGGCCATTAAACCACTGGCTTTTTGTGTCAGAACCCAAACATCAACACAAAAGAATTCATTATTATCAGGGGGTGATATTTAGCCGCAGATATGGCTTTTAATAATTATTCCAAACTATCTCATTTATCTCAGTCATATCTTGATTGTAAATACTACAGTGTGGTAGATAGGATGTCAAACCTTTCTTGTGGCTTGATGTCTAAGAATTAAGAGTATGGTAGACAAAAACATACACAAAAGGACAGACGTACTGTAAAGATGATTCTTTGACAAATAACATTGTTTTAGTTTATTTAATTAGTTTTTCTTTGTATGGTATCACTACCGAGGACCTTCGTGAACTATAACAATCAAACTTTCTTTTGGGAAGATGCACATCTTTAAATTTGTTTCTCTTTTACATTATTGTTGGTTTCAGTTCCTGTATGATCTACTAGTTGTACCCCAACTTAACAAACATATTGTATTGTATTTAGACATATGTATGACCATTAGGACCTACAGCACAGTGTCTATAGGAAGTCTATACTCTTGAGCTTATAGTAAATGCATTCTATTTTTACATACTTTTACACAAAACACAAATGAGTAAAGGGAAGTGACTCTGGAAGTGGTTCGAGGAGTCTACTTCTCTATTCAAATAAAATACAAACTTTAGTTGTCAGGAAATTGGTTATGATCTAATCTATATGTAGAGAAAGTTCAGTTGTTGTTGTAGTTTAGAATGCTGTTGAAAATGTGATAATTACCATACAGAGTATTAAATGGTTGTAAAATATGGGCTGGCTATATGGCAATAAGAAAAGGAAGTAAAACATGAAACAGAATATGCTATAACTTTTAAAGACAAAGACATTAATAATGTCACCTACTGTCAGTAAGAATTGAAGCAATACATTTGCAAGTGTGCATGTGGGCATACAATTAGTATATATGTGATTGTGTCTTTGCTAGTAATATGGGTACTGAGAATAGCGACGAACCGTGCCTCATTTCCCAAATGCTGAATGTTTCATCGGCCGCTCACCTCAGTTACCACAGCTGTACAGGACGCAGCGTTCTGCAGCAGAAGGTGTTAAAAACATGTTTCAGACATTTCTGCACAATTGCCTGAACAACAAGGCGGACTGTGAAACAGACGCGGATCAGAGGGTCTCTGTGTTTGATTGAAATGGGGAGAAAGAAAATAGAGACACATAGGTGTGATAAACATTTTGATGACAGTTTCATGATATTTTTGCGCATAGATTTCAAGTTTCAAATGTATTGGCATTTGTCACAAATACAGATACAATATAATGATTTCCTCCTGCTCCTTTTGACTACATCTATACTAAATCTAAACATATCATAAATAATCTGACTCATAACAAATGTGTTAATCCTACATAAACTACTATTCTTACGAGTAATCACTGTCTTTATATTACCCACTTATATGAATATATATTAGTCTATGTGATGATTTTTTGCTCTATTCCTCAAAGTTAAATTACTTGAGCTCAAACACATTCAGTAATACTCACAATACAATAGTCATATTCATATTACTAGGTGGAGTTGAGTAAATGTATCTTTCTGTAAGTATTAAGTGGAGTCAGGTGGCAGAGCGGTTAGGGAATCTGGCAAGTAATCTAAAGGTTGCCAGTTCGATTCCCAGGCCATGCCAAATGACGTTGTGTACTTGGGCAAGGCACTTCACCCTACTTACCTCGGGGGAATGTCCCTGTACTTACTGTCAGTCGCTCTGGATAAGAGCGTCTGCTAAGTGACTAAATGTAAATGTAATTAAGTTACATTTATTGGATTTCTTTAGTAAGATGTGCAGTTGGGTTTTGCAGTGTAGACTCACATAAGCCGAGGACAACAAGGCTTGCAGTGATGCAGTCAGACTCCACAAAGGTGACATGAATTGTGGAAATGGGTTAGAGATGTGGTTACAGATTAATCATTTCTCGAAAGCACTACATCAGTGAAAACCAAGCCACTTCTGCAATTTATTAATGTATAATAATAATGACTTGGAAGCTTTACTGTGATTTGTGGCTCACATTCTTCTATGACTGTTCATCATACTTCTAAATTATCCACTAAACAATCACACACATAAACATATGGAGGAGTGTGTGTGTACAACTAGTGAAATAAAATATATTGCTACATTTACTGAATTAAGTACTTATTCGTATCTTGTTTATTTATTTTCTTTAGTATTTATCCTCTTAACTGAGAGTAAAAAAAACCCACTATACTCTCCATTTCCTTCTTTGAACACTTGCATACCTTCCTCACGGTCACCGCCAGCCCCCTCCTACATATGCCACACAACTGTATCACAAGTCACCAAAACGTTTGTCCGTGAGCACCTGTTGTACAAGACTGCATCAGAGTGAAATAATATGTTGGTAAGTGGTTTCTGAATTCATTTAATTTAATCTGCCATATTAAGTATATGTTGAAATAACACCTGCATAACTCATGTCAGTATTGCTAGAATTTTTACTTGCTTGGTGCATCACTTTAAGCCGTCACAAAGTTGGCAAAATATACAACAATAAGAAGTTTAAACTGTATTAAATGTTCACTACAATCTAGTATCTCTGTACTAATTTCCAAATACCCTAAATCAAACTTGTAAATTCCTGCTTAAGAGTTTCTGTCAACAATTTGTTTTCATGATAATTAAGGAATTCTTTGTAGATACAAACCATTTTAATTTCAAATAGTGTGGCAGACCTGCTACATATCTTAGTGGGATATATTCACAGGAACGATTCAGATTCGTTTTTGAAAGACATAACCTCATCTCCGGGCTTCCTGCTCTGAAGATGATCTCTGCTGTGAAGTCAAACATAAAAATATTAAGTATAATGTTTTGGCCCTGTCTTGAAGACATTCCTTCAGTTTAAGGCTAGAAAAAAGATTATGGGAACATTAATACCATGTGGAAAGAAGTATTCACACTGTATGAAGAGAAACAGTCCGTCAGTTATGTTTTCTTTTTGTGAGTAGTTTGAGCAGAACAGATGCTGCTGCTGCTGCTAATTACAGCTGCTGCCTTCACCGGTTTCATGATCAATAATAGACAAGTACTCTCAACACAATTCTAGTGTGCTAAATGGTCTTTCTTGGTGTTTGTATGATTGTTTACCAATGACTCCATCCAACTGCCTAAAGTTACATTATGACTTCATGACATTTCAGTTGACAGATGATCTTTCTGTGGTAAAACCCCTTTAACCCACATGACATTTAGCAAGTACCGTAAGTTTGCACTATTACATTTTCACATGATGTCAACCATAGTCCGGATTCAAAATGCTGCTTACATACCTGCAAAGTGTTCACGTTTTCGCAGCCTTGTTCTCAAAGGAATCTTACAAGAAACATATGCTGCTGTGGACCTTCAGCAACCTTGAAGTGGTTTACTTTATTTCAACCTGTTTTCGAAGGGGAGGGGTATCTGTCGACCCACTTTCAGTGGGGCATGTGGTTTCACACAGAGTCCATATTGATACACTGAAACTACACAATGACCCAGATAAAGAATCATAATACAAAAATATACGGTATTCAATAGTAATCATCATCATCAACAATGACAAAATCCACTGAAATTCTATGAATGAATGAAAGTATTCATGCAGGATAACACCTGAATGAATGAATTGCTACATTGACATTTAGCAGACACTCTTATCCAGAGCGACTTACAGTAAGTACAGGGACATTCCCCCGAGGCCAGTAGGGTGAAGTGCATTGCCCAAGGACATTCGGTGAGGCCGGGAATCGAACAGGCGACCTGGCGACCTTCAGATTACTAGCCCGATTCCCTAACCGCTCAATAAAATTGTATATGGTTCTGGTGCAGTGGGATTACATCAGTAAGCACATATTTAATTGGGTGTGCTCACGCCTTCGGCAAGCACAACCATTTGGCCTCATTCTCGAACATTTTCTTAAATTTCTTCTGAAATGTGTAAGAAAAACCCATCCGCCAAATTCACGCTTGAAAATGTGTTCATACGCAGCAGAGGTTTTCTGAGTTGTGCTCCCCGGGAAGAGTTTTCTTAAGTTGAAAGTGCTCCTCGTGCTCCTGAATTTGCATACATACACGCCCCGACAGCTCCCTATAAGGGCAGGCAACAGCAGTGACGTTATGTAACGGGTGTGAACCTGTGAAACTCACTCCTCAGGTATGTAATGGGCTACCCGTGTCAACGAATAGCTAGCTTTCTTTGGCGTAGCTGGTAGTGGGCGCGCTTGGAAGTCAGAGGTCGTGCGTTAGAGCCCAGCGAGTGGCAAACGACGACTTGTAGTGACGGAGCGTGGCCACGTCCGTTGCCGTCACAGTTACAAGTTGCATGGTCAAGTTATGACCATGCGAAAAGCAACTGGTGCACAGGTGCAACATCATACCAGTAAGATGAGCAGTGGAATTGTTCTCCACTGGATCTAACAGTGTGCCAAATTTTTTCCTAAATCCAATTCAGAAGAAATTCCTTCTTAAATTCTTCTTAACTGCGTTTGAGAATGAGGCCCAATGTTCTCTCACATATGTTTGTATTATTGTTTATTTTTGCCCCCCTAAAGATCCGTCAATATTTGGTCTACATAGACAACGTTGGTGTCAAAAGTTTCGTATTGGTAGCGATTGAGTTGCTTGTTTTGTATTTATGTTCTGTTGCACGGTTTAGGCTGAAATTCAGTTTTTGTGGCAAAAAGTGCCTTATATCAACGAAGGGTAGGCCTACTCAGTGCTAGCCTACGCCACAACGTCGGCACACGTTAGTAACGTCGATTAGATACCACGTGGATAGATGTAGGGTGAGTTCAGGTAATGTGGGACATCAGGTAAAGTGAGACAGTTATGCATTTTGATGATTTAATATGTGCAAAACCGACATCCCATCACCAGAGCTGATCTTGACTCATAAATACAACACTTCTAGTCACTATGCAGTGGTTTTTATTTGTCTGACATCATCTGAGTATGCGTGATCTGGCTTGACAGGAGGTCTGTACAGAAAAAAGGCATCGAAAGTTCAGCGGCATATGACATTCTATTTCTCAATGATAAGGCTGGCAAAGGAATTTAAATTAAGTTACAATGAGTACTATTGCAGCTTAATGAAGGGTTTTAACCACTGATGGAAACACACAAAAATGTGTAAAATAATGCTTTGATAGAAGAAAAAAAACCTTTTATGTGACTGTCCCATGGGTCCTTTTAAAACTAGAAGGTCTGTATTATGAGGAAAATGTTTGCATCACTTTCATATAAAATGATTGATGACTTGTATAATCATTTAACATTTTACTATTATATTAACGTTAGTTGAATAAAATGTGTATTTTGTACTTAAATTTACACCAGTAATAAACTTGACTTAAATCAAATTTAACTTATAACTAATATTGTGATTTATCAAATTCACCTCTGGCAACAATGCATTATTATTCTGTTATTTTCTAGAATTTTGAGGAGTCATATGGCACAATTACAAGATGGCGGTGGCAAAGAAACACTCAATATATCAAATAATGGCACATTGTCAGAAGCACGTGTGACATATTTCCCGCTTATCCATTTTCAAGAGGTTAAATATTACATATGGCCTATTATAAATATATATATTTACGGCACTAATAATCTGATCCAATTAAAGGCAAAATTATTCTATCAAGGTATGAAAAAAATATTTTTTCATGCCTTTCAAGCTAAATGATGCAACATAACGCAGATGTAGGCTACATCAATGGCCTGAGGGGCAAGCCAGCCAAACAAGAAAGTCATGAAGCAATTTTCAAATTCAACATCAACTGCCCTGACAAAATAAAATGTGAAGTTTACTCCCCACGGATTTAACAGATTAACATACAAGTAAACTTTATATCAAAAGGCTTTACTCTTCATGACAACTTTTCAAAGGTTTTGATAGTTGCTCGAGCACAGACGTGACACATTATATTAAGCTAGTTAGCTATCAAAGCTGCCTATAGTTTTTTGGGGCTGCTCGGCCATTATCTTTTACAGCACATTAACTAATATGGAGTCACTTTAACAGATATGGTTTTCTATCGGCCCAAATTGACTTTGCTAACGTAAAATAACCTAATGTTAAATACTAAAACCCTCCCCCGCTAGTCTGCATGTAAATGAGTCAGAGCTAACTGTTAGCTTAAGCTTCGTATGTTAGCTAATAGTAGCCAAGCTAGCTAACTAGCTGGGCTAACATTGCATTCACTACAGCCAATCGTTATACTTCGGGCCAAGTCTACATTTTAATATTGAATATTGCATTTGCCTCACTTACAAACATCATACTGCTACGAATGATCACGTTAAAAGCTAATTAACATAGCACTACTGTTCATTTTACCTGCTCATCAGTTCTGCTGCTCCGTGAAACTGTCGGTTGATTCCAGAAGAAAGAGTTCTCTAAGCAGAAGCGGGAATCGGATACGCAAAGTGATTGGCCATTAAAGTAACACGTTCTGGTGTGTTGAAAAGGGTGCCACATGCAACACATTAATTGCAAAAACCAACACAAAATGTGTTGTTTTATGATTTACACATTTATTGTGTCACAAAAACAACACATCTTTATTAAGAGTGCACATTACCTGATCATGTCAGGTAATGTGGGACAGCATTTTTCTGGTAAAGTGGGACATCTAGTAATGCTGTGTTTATGCTATAAAGGTAATTTAATTTGACATTTCTCAAATGTTTAATACCAATGCATCATACTGCACTTAAGTTCCCAACTAAATAACAACTTACACTGTCATCGAACCAGCGCTCTCAGACTTGTAAGCGTGACCGCTAACACTAGTCCAACAAAATGCTAACGCAGCGGGACTAGCTAGCTAGCACATAGACTGCAGATCACTAAGGTTTACATCAGTTACACTTTATGACTATTGTATAAGTCAAACCCCACAACTAAATAAATCTTGCTACACCCTTGCACCAAGCATTGTTGTATATAGTTAAACAAACTATTATTATATTAGCATTTAGCAGACTATAGGTTGACAGACGACGACTGTCCCACTTTACCAGACAAGCTGTCCCACATTACCTGAAAATGCTGCCTGAGTGAGATAGGGGGTCATGTTATGTTTGAAATTGTGTAGCTTCTATAATATTGTGTATTCCCATTTCATTCCAACATGAAAATGTTCCTAAGCCTTAAAACGATTTACAAAAACACCACTGGGGCGAGTTAACAGTTATTTTGTAAGTCTATTGGAGCCTCTACCAAAAGGTGTCCCACATTACCTGAAATCACCCTACTACAGTTGCACAGCAAGTATCGTATCGTGCCGTGGTGTAAGCTACTAGCAGCATTATATATAACATTATATATTTTACAAAGTACTTGTATGTAATTAAACCGTAAAAACCGTAACAAAATGCTTGCTTGATTGGACAAGTTTCCTCCAGGCTCACAATGACTCTTATTGAGAGACTTGTTGTACGAAGTTAACTCTTCTTGAACTCTTATACTCGCTGTGAAATATTTTACTGTTGATTGTTCTTCTACAGTTACAGTATACAGTCTTGCACTTTTTTGAGTTCATGTTGTTTTAATTTGTAACTTGTATAACTTTGGCACTTGTTTAGTTTTTCACAATGTATGCTTCATGTTTTGGCTGCTTGCAGTGTTTGGGACTACCTCGTTGTTATGATCAGTGACCTATGCTCTTTTTGTAAAGCTCTCTCTAGGAAGTCGCTTTGGATAAAAGCGTCTGCTAATGCATAAATGTAAATGTAAAATGTTAGTGGGACCACAACATGCATATCTCATGAACATTATAC
Organism: Hypomesus transpacificus; assembly: GCF_021917145.1. Lineage (NCBI taxonomy): Eukaryota > Metazoa > Chordata > Actinopteri > Osmeriformes > Osmeridae > Hypomesus > Hypomesus transpacificus. Next base: position 16,477,408 of record NC_061061.1, read on the forward strand.
TAGGATTTGTACACTGAGTTATTTTGATTTGCGAGTTAATTGTAATGTTACATTAATTTACAGGGATTCCCGATGGATGGCGGAAAGATTGTAATCAATTCAGAATTTGAGAAGTTTTTCGAAAACGACACATATGACTTCTACAATGATAGTGAAGGAGATACGTGTTGCGGTGCAGGAGAGGTGTGTGACTTGACCGAAGGCATGCGTTTTGACGCAGTCTTCCTCCCGTTGTTGTACTCTGTGGCTGTGGTCTTGGGCCTGCTCGGAAACGGGCTCGTCTTCTGGATTCTGGCCCAGAAGAAGCGGAGCTGGACCGTGACAGACACCTTCATCTTGCACCTAGGCGTTGCCGACAGCATGCTGCTGTTCACCCTGCCGTTCTGGGCAGCTCAAGCCACTCAAACTGAGGGGTGGACCTTTGGGACGCCGCTCTGCAAAATTACTGGCGCTATCTTCCAGGTAAGGCCTGTAGAAACCATCAGTCATTAAATCCTGTGGAAGTGGTTGTTCTATTCGTTTTTTTCAAGCACAAGCTCCCACTATACTTTGTTTTTTCCGTCACCCTTTTGGTCTTTCTTATACCTTTCTTCGCCTCCTCCTCTTCACGACCCCCTTCCCTCTATCGTTCCAGATTAACTTCTACTGCGGGATCTTCCTGCTAGCCGTCATCAGTCTAGACCGCTACCTGTGCATCGTCCACGCTGCGCAGATGTACTCCCGCAAAAAAACCTGGGTGGTTCACACTAGCTGTGCATCCGTGTGGCTCTTTTCCATCCTCCTCTCCATCCCTGACTGGCTGTTCCTGGAGTCTTTAACGGACACCAGGCGTAACAAAACAGAGTGTGTCCATAACTACCTGGCGTACGGTCATTCCGTGTCTCAATGGCGCTTGGCGTCCCGTCTGATCTACCACCTGGTGGGCTTCCTGCTTCCTTCCGCCGTCCTCCTCTACTGTTACTCCTGCATACTGCTGCGGTTGCAGCGCGGCTCTCAGGGACTCCAGAAGCACAGGGCGGTCAGGGTCATCCTGGCCTTGGTTCTGGTCTTCTTCCTCTGCTGGACGCCCTACAACATCACCCTCATGGTGGACACGCTCCATACCAACAACACCCTGAAGAACACCTGCGAGACGATGACCAGCCTGGACATCGCCCTCTCAGCCACATCCTCTCTGGGCTACCTTCACAGCAGTCTCAACCCGGTGGTGTATGCTTTCGTGGGGGTGACGTTCCGGCGCCACCTGCTGGCCATACTGAGGTCGCTGGGCTGTAAGATGAAGATCGGGGCAGGAATGAGAACCGCTGACAGCAGGAGGAGTTCTGTGTGGTCGGAATCGGGAGACACATCCAACACTCTCGCCATTTGAGAGGGGCGAAGAGAGAAGGGAGACAGAGAGAGTCGGCTGCAGGGGATGCCGTAGCGCTTGGTGCCCTGTTCCAACTGTTCCACTTTATATGATAATAATCTGACTTTTGTCCAATTCTAATTTCCTTATTGATACGAAGGAGTAGTAAGGGCAAAGAGGTTGTAACCAGAAACCCCTTGTAGCATTGTTGTGTGAAGCCATGAAGCCATAAAGCCAACTTATTTTCACTTTTCCTTCAGAGCTAGATTCTTCTTTATTTATGTGTTAGGAACCTTATATAAGATAATAAGTAGAGTATATTGATTTGACTTTGTCAAAACATATTTGTGTTTTTTTATAAGATAATTTGACCTTTGTGGAATTATGACTTAGTTAAACTGATTGTCTAAATGTGTGAATTATGATGATATAAGTATTTTTTCATGACTTGTCCAATAAAGTTATATTTTCTTACTGTTTTTTAGTCAGTGTTTTTATTAATTGTGTGGCTTATAATATGGCCTGTAGTACTTACACTGCAAATGCAATACTGATTGACATTCTACATGTTAAGATCAACATTACATTTACATTTAGTCATTTAGCAGACGCTCTTATCCAGAGCGACTTACAGTAAGTACAGGGACATTCCCCCCGAGGCAACGTTCTGATTACTAGTCCGACTCCCTCACCACTCAGCCATTTGACTCCCATTGGATGTATTTATGTAAATTACACTTTTATACAGGTGGGATTCTGAACCTGCAAAAAGGATCTGCAGCCAAATGTTCTACCTCTGAGCTACAGTATCAATCTCCATGATGTATAAAACTGTCATGATCTACTTTGAGATGTAGGGATAGGGTCAGCAGTCTCCAGAACTAACAGGAAGTACATTATTTATAACTTATATTTTATAAGTTAATGTTGTTGTGTAGGCCTGAAATCCACCATCTCTTGCAACTGTTCTGTTGAGTAGAAAAATGCTGGCACATTGAAAGAGAATAAGCTCAACGTGAGCTGTTTATACAGAGCAGTGTATGTTTGCGAGGTGTCTGTATCTGGACCCTGTACACAGATAAGCTACAGTCTGGGAACCATAGCAAAGTCAACAGAGACTCACCAAGCACCTCCCTCTCCATGTTAAAAGTACAAGCAGTTTCTCACGAGCACAATAGGCCCTGCTACCAGAGCAGTGGCAGGAAGTCAGGCCATGATTATGCAAGGACAACGTTTGTACTTCATGATCTGAAGTATAAAAAACAAATTGGGACACCACATACACCACATACATACATTTATAAGAAAATTACCATAATGAGCTAATATTCCCTTATCTCATGCTGTATAGTATAATGTGGGCAGCGACAGGGCCAAGATAGCAATAACCTTCTCTCTCTCCAGATTTGAATAATATATAATATGTTGCAGTGACAAAAAGGTTACACAGAAAACTATATACCTATTAGCATAAATCTGCATGTTGATCACAGTGTGTGTGCATCACACTACCAACATATCTCTCTCATATTTCAGCCATCACAAAACTATGCATACTTATCTTGCTCATCTCCAAACGGAAACATCAGATTTACAGGAAGTATTCATTTTGACATCAGACATAAATCTGTCATCTTAGACTTAATGGGAAAACAAGAAATAGTTCCAGCACAAGGAGCTGGACAGTCGTATTTCATACTTCATACATTTGTGTATCTGGACACTTAAGCTACAATACCGAGAGAGAGAAAAAAAACATAGGCCTACTTATTGTACCTTAAAAGAAAACAGAACACACAGAACACAGGAAACAAGTGTGTGTTGATGTCATTTATCGTAAATATTTGCACGGAAGAGACAAATGGACGGTTTTTCTTTAAATACTGCATTGGAGACTTACACTGACACTAGACCAGACCTGCCACGAGGCTAAAGATAAGCACATCACAGCTTACAGTCTTCATACAATGATAGCTTTTTGAATGTTTCCCCTCCCACTCCCTTAGCTTCCTTCCCTTTGTTTTCTCCAAAACTATAGGACTGATCGCACAAAGCAAGCGTTTGTTTTCCCTTTAAAAAACAGACATAAACATTCAGACGGTCCCTTAGAGACACTCACACTGTTATAACGGGCACAGGGCCAGAAAATGAAGCTTTTTTCCTCGATTCTCCCACATATTCGCTTCTCATCACCTGACCCATGATGTCATAATCTGCAGAAAGCCCTAGAAATGCCTTCCTGTTGCAACAAGAAACTTAACACAACGTTTCTGAGACTCGTGTCTGGAGGAAAGTCCCAGGGCCTGATGTTGAGTAACTAGGGAGCTGAGCTGCCTAAAACTACCCTAGGAATTCTCCAGTACAATCTGAATATTTCCACAGGACATTTCCAATATACCTAGAGAGTAAATAGAAAGTCATTATATGGAATCACATGTATATACTTACATGTCCCATACAATAACACTAGAACACTGTAACAATTAATAAATTTTCTTCTGGTGCATATCACATCATAAACCTTTCCTTTAAATCATTATATTAATTATATATTTGTGGCACTATAATGTTATTCGCCACCTCAAAGTGGTGAATAAAACAATAATTGAAAAAGTGTATTCAAATAACAATTCATAATACATGACCATTCTGAATTCTCAAAATCCTTACCACAAAGATTTGTAAAAAAGAAAAGCATAGCACAAACTAATTGAAATAGCTTGGAAAACTCTACATTACAGAAAAAAAATTGGCCAAAAGCCAGCCAGAAACAACAAACTAGCCTTCGCAGCATAGAACAGACCCTGTCATTGAGACATAGTAGCGACAATCCACTCACTGGACCCATGACCCTCTGACATCACCTAAAGTGCAGACCCAGTATGATTAACCTCTGTCACTGTTAGTCATAGGGTTTCTGTTTTCCACCCTTCAGGTCAGCAGTGGATGGACTGCCCATGCTGAAAACGACTTTGGTTCAAGGCCCCATTCTCCTCGAGTGAAGTCTGCTCCGTCACAGATGAATCCCACAGAAACATATTGTTAGGAGCCCCTCTCTGTCTCCTTAGCTTCTGCAACACCACCCACCTAAAGTTCCCGCACACCAAGAAATACAGCAAAGGATTGAGGGAGGCGCGAAAACAGCAAGAGGCAGCCGTGACCTCCACAACTGTCTCTATCCTTCTCTGCTCACAGGATCCTTCCGAAGGCTCCGCTGGTTTCACACTGAAGGTTTCCACCATGAGGGTGATGTTATAGGGCGTCCAGCAGAGGAAGAAGACCAGAACCAGGACCAGGATGATCCTAAAAGCCCTGTGCTTCTGGAGTCCCTGAGAGCCGCGCTGCAACCGCAGCAGTCTGCAGGAGTAACAGTAGAGGAGGACGGCGAAGGGAAGCAGGAAGCCAGCCGCGTGGTAGATCAAGCGGGAGGTCAGGTGCCAGGAGTCTATCGGGTAGATAGGGCCGCACTTCATTCTGCCCTGGCTGGTGACGACACCTAGGAACAACCAGTCGGGGATGGAGAGGAGGGTGGAGAAGAGCCAGAAGCACACGCAGGTCACGTGACCCACCCAGGAAGTTTTGCGGGAGGACATCAGACTCATTCCACACAGCAGGAGGACCCCACCGTAGATGTTAATCTGGTGAGAGTGTAAGGGGGGGGGGGGTCAGAAGAGAGCAAGACAGAGAGAGAGAGAGAGAGAGAGAGAGAGAGAGAGAGAGAGAGAGAGAGAGAGAGAGAGAGAGAGAGAGAGAGAGAGAGAGAGAGAGAGAAAGTGAAAGCAAATTAGTACGAGAGATAAACTGATTAAAGATTCGAGAGAGAGAAGGCAGAGCAAACAAAAGAATGTTGTTGCACATGTCTCTTCCCACAAATGGGAGATTTACTTGAAACACTTTCACGTTTCAATTGCGCATGTAGATAAGAATAGAGACTCTGGATGCACTGTGTTCTCACTACCTTCCTGTTCAACTTAACTCTAAACCATTCTATTTGGAGCAGTCTTAAGCAAAACCAACAACTTAAGCCATTATAATATGAGCTCTTATCGCCCCCTATATTAGCCTACTCCTGGCCCTCCCTGTTCCATACACCAGTCAAGCAGAAAATCAGTGGTTCAAATACCACCATTGACTTACATTGAAGATGGCACCAGTGACTTTGCAGAGGGGCTGCTGAAAGCTCCACTCCTGAGATTGAAAGGTCTGACTCTGAGCTGCCCTGAACGGCAGCGTGAGCAGCAGCAGGCAGTCAGCAACACCCAGGTGCAGGATGAAGGTGTCTGTCAAGTTCCAGCTCCGTCTCATCTGGGCCATAATCCAAAAGACAAGGCCGTTTCCCAGTATGCCCAGAACCAACGACAGGACATACAACCACAGAAGGAAGATCGGCTTCCAGTGCATTCCCTCCTCGGGATCACAGTCATCCTTGTATTCATAACTGTCCTCATAAATGGACGTGATGTTTTGTTCAAATATCCCTTCCAAATGCACTTCCATGTCTGTCATTCTGTGGAAGAGTAAGAAAAAGTGGTGCGATTGAAGACCAGTCATATAAGTCTCTAAATTAAACAAGGAACGGAAAATAAATTGTAAAACACGCTAAACAGGTTTGTCTGCATTCAGCTCTACTGTAGCCTACAGGTGACATCAAACAATGTCCTCAAACAATGGCAATTTCGGAATATTTAAAACAGCTTACATGTTGTTGATGTCAGCAATGATGAAACAAAGAATAAAAAGACCGGAGTACGCTAGTACGCTATCTGTTAGTGTCCCACACATTATCGAGTTACATGCTGAAAGCCGAGTGAAACAGTAACTATTCATGTTAAGAGAAATAATAACTTAGTAACGAACATTTGAAGTACAGCCTGTGTTCCACTTACTTTACCAAGTTGTTCAGCTGCTTATTCGGTCAACCAGCTCTCTGTAGAATAAGGACAAATGATCTGGCGAGAACGGTTTCATTTAAGGGGTAACGCAAGTTCCTGCAGCGTAGCCTATCCGCATATCAAACAAGTCAAGCGTGTGCTGTGTTTAGAAAGAGAAAGTCAATCACCTCACAGGCTTTTTACAGCTTGTTTTGACCAGCCAACTCCACTGAGAAATTCCTTTAGCAGAGTGAGCCCAGCCCGCTGCAACTGTTGTCTGTCTGTCAAAGTCTGCAGGCCTGATCCTGAGCTTGCGAATTAAAGCTAAAAGAAGTGGCGGAAAAAAAAGTAGACAACTACACATTTAACACTCAAGTTATATCTAAAGTTATCGGACTGTTTAGTGTTTGTCCACAAGATGGCGAAATTAGAGCTATTTTCAGGTAGGATGAATTCCAATTCGATATTCCGACCTCCCTGTTGGCTGAACATGTCTGACACACCAACTAAACTAACTCAGGTGATTTTTCTGTCCTTCCTTACCATGTATAACCTGAAGATCACCCAGCTGATTAAGATCTGGAACTGGAAACGAGGTCACATATTTAGCTGTCGTCAGGTTGATTTTGTTGTTGTTGAAAGGTTGAAAAAATATTGTTTGAAAATAAAGTCTTACAATAATCGTTTTTATATTTTCGAAATGTTTTTTTCAAAAGGTTAAATAAATAAATACATTTTCAAAATCCTAATTTTTTATTCACTTCCAGACCTGAGAGCTGTCGTCAGAATGTGACCTCCCTGAGGCTGTTAGAGATCGGTTAAACGATACGCCACCCGCGCCGGTGACCAATTCTGTTGGATTAGCCGTTAGGGGTTGTGCTTGAGATCTTTGAGGTGGTGTTTTCGATTACGGGTGCGGGCGAATGTTGGCCAAATAAATTCTTTTGCGCTAGGGGTGCTGTGGGTCTGTGTCTGGGGTCTGGGCTAAAACCCCAGTCTCTTTAAACTCAAAAAACCGCCTCTGATATAAATGCTATGGAAAATGTAGCCTAATTGTGATACTCATTTGAAATTGAATAACATCAAGTGGACGTTCATTGTATTTTACTGACAAAGAAGTTAAGGTTTGTCTTTATGCTGCTACTCTCCTTAACCAGTGGTGTACTTAAGGCAATGCAGGAAAGCCTTTATGCTGTATGTATACCCATTCAAATCGAATGAATCAAATCTAAATGTGTTTGTATAGCCCTTTTTACAAGCAAGGTCACAGATGGCTTCTCATACGACCATAGAACTGCCCCTCAACCAACCTAAACCCTCAAGGAAGACAAGGAAAAACTCCCATAAAAACTCAGAGGAGAAAAAATGTAATTAATTTAGCATGGGCATGGCATTGGTAGGTAGAGCTACTGTTGGTTGCTACTGCTAGGGTACATACAATAACAGGAGTTGAGTATTCACAAAGAACACAATTCCTTATTTTATAAAGATTTTATTTAAGAAAATGCATTTCAAATCAATCATAGTTGAACAATCTGACAAACACATTTTAAACTTAGCTTAAACATTGCCATGGCTGTTCATGTGTACCCTTCCATATGAAATCGCACTTGACTAAACAGACATTGAGCGTGAAGCGTTTACTTTTAGTACAATTCTCAAATCAGTCATTACCCTTCTTGCAAAGTTTCAGAACACTGATCATGATATGATTACCTTTTTAGAAAAGTAAGAGAAATACCAGCCCTAGTTACATCTCCATGGAATAATCCTGAATGGAACTGAAAAGATTTTAATTTTTTGAGAACTTGTGTAGGTTATGGTGTAACCTTTTCACTCAAGACAGTTTTGTTTCTTTCATTTGGTTACTTACAAAATCCATCCGTATTCTTTTTAGCTTTTAAACCACTTCCTCTCTCTTCTCCACAACCCCTCATTTCTGGTTTCACACCATGACAGAAAAGTAAGACGTGTTCTCGCTGTCGGCTGAACTGCAAGAGACGGTGGTTCTTCGTGTTCCATTCGGTCCCCATCCCTCCATCCCCAGACAACCCCTCTTCCCCAGTAACTCTTTACACATCTTAGACAGCTCCCTTCTGAATTTGACCCCCACAAAGCCATACAGCAGGGGGTTTAGAGCACAGTGAGATAACCCCAAACTCTCGGTCACCATTGTCCCAATGTCCACTACACGTCCAAACAGGCACCCTTCTTGACCTATCACGCCCAACCTCTGCAGGCTGTCCGCCAACTGGAAGAAGTTGAAAGGTGCCCAACAGAACACAAACACAGACACAAGGGAGACTATAAGGCGAAGGGACTTCCGTTTCTGGCGCCTACTGGCATTGCACAGGGACTTGAATATACGGATGTAACAGTACAGCATGACCACGAGGGGGAGCCCAAATCCCAGCATCAAGTTAACCAGTTGCAGCCCTACCTGCCACTGCATGGAGCTCTGAGTAAACCAGGTCCTGCAGACCCTGAGCTCCTTCTGGCCTAAGCCCCCGACGGTCACAACCTCTCTGAAGGCAATGTCCACACCGCTAAGGCCGAGGCACACCGTCCAGATCAGCGCACAAGCGATCTGGGCATGGCAGGTGTTGCGCTTCCAGCCGGTGCTGACAGCATGGACGATGGCGAGGTAACGGTCAAAACTGATGCAGGCCAGGAATAGGATGCCACTGTAGCGGTTGAGGGAAAAGAGGGCGCCGGAGATCTTGCAAGCTGCCTCGCCAAACACCCACTCCTTGGCCCACTGGACAGCGAAGAGGGGCAAAGTGAAGGCTAACAAAAGGTCGGAGATTGCCAGGTGAAGGAGAAAGGTGTCCGTTAGGGAGTAGGAACAGGCCCCGGGGCTCTGGGAGTTGCGGTAGCGCCGGACAACACACAGGACCAGTGTGTTACCCACCAGCGCCAGCACAAAGACGATGCTGTAGACTACTGGAGAGTAGCTCCGTCCGAAGCCCCAGATGTCGTCTTGGGAACAAGGAGAAGCAGACTTGTCAGTTCCTGGAGAGTCGGTGTAGTCATAGTCGTCTGGCTGGTAGATGAAAGAAAAATACAGAGTTAACCAGCCACCCAACCACTGTTGACCTAAAAGGAAGTTTAATAAAATATACACCACTTGGCTGTTTTTCTCCAATCTCTAAAAAATAAATCACAATTCTGAAAGTAAGCTTTCAGACCGTTTTGAGCAGGCTTTATAATTCTACACTTAACGGTGCCTGCACTAATGCTGTTTCAGTCACATCCTCTAAAAAAAAGGGCAGACCATGTGCGCGTCTAAACAGACAGCATACAGTTTAAATTTAGTTTTGGGTTCCATGAGTAAATTAGGTCTACTGTAGTAACCCAACCTTGATCTTGACAATAACATTCATTCGTAGTAATCTAGAAAAGGTTCAATTCAGTTCTTCACTTTCTTTTGAGCTTATGTGAAGAAGTTTACTTAAGGTTTACGTTTGATCTATGTTTGTTCTATGATATGAAAAATATAATCAATTACTTGATTTGAAATAGGGAATAATCCATCTATTTAGTCACAAGGTCAGTATGCCTATTCAGTATGGATCACAATTGGAGCATCCATTTTTCTTTTCTCACTTTTCTATCTCTCTTTTCTATCTCGCTATGAGTTGGTATTGAAAGCCTATAATGTAGCTAGACGTAGAACAAAGTGGTTCGGAGGGAGCTTCAAGAACGTACATATATGTAATGGAATGTGGTGTCTCTAGATATGATACCCTGCACATGTGTACAATAGTACCATGTATGTATGGTACATGTATAGTACATACATGTATGTATGTTATCCAGGAAGAGAACTATGGCCTATAAGCCTGAGACATTGTTAGTAGAGTTGAATTCCTCCAGCCGATTTCCCCTGATGCAGCAATGTTTGGTCTGATAGATTCTTTGTTTACCAGCTTGTTCATCTATTGTAAGTTAGTCATTTGGTTGGTTATTGTATTCTTTGTATAACTACGAAGAACCACATTTAAGTATCATGGTAAATCAATTCAATTTGATAACTTTGGAAGATGGTTAACCATATTCAGCCATACATAAGATAGTGGTCAAACATCACTCACCCACTCATAATCTTCTGTCGTTGTCCTCAAGGAATCCATGCTCACTAGTAAGCAGCCGAGTACCTGAAATGTTCATAGAATCACACATACACACATGCAAATCTATTTTACTCTTTGCTTTGGATCTCCACTGTTTCAAGCCATCAATAGAAAAAACAGAAGTCTATGTTTCGGGAACCGAAACTTCTTACATCTTTGTCACATTAAACAGGAATGGGAAATATTGTGACATCGCATCAGAGAAAATAAATGCAGTCAACACGTAAATTGACACAGTGATATACTGTTGGCAATGCACAACTGGACTGTCTTTGGCCACACACTGATAATATCTGTTTTGGTGAAATGTAGCTATACTTATCCACTTGCAGCCCTAAAGGCTGGAGAGGTGACCTTCTCAAATGTAAAATTAGAGATAATTGACTGATTGATTCTTTGCATTTAAAAAGTAATGTATGCTGTTATGCCTACATTCTCAGTGTAGCCTGATAGACCGCATGAAAAAAACAACAACAAAAAACACATCGTATTGACTTGCCATTTTGTTAACCTTTTCCTGCCAGGGGAAGTGAAAATGCAGAGACATATTTTTACCACTTTTCAGAAAAAATTTTGCTCTGATGTCCAGTTCTACTTTCATTTTTTATTAGATTCGATGGAAGCTTACAACTTTCAGTAAAGACAAATCCGAGCACATGTAAATAGATCTCACAGAAAACTGCATACTTAACCCTTTCCTGCCAAAGCCAAAATTCTGAACATGGTGTCTGGTTAGACGTACAATAACACTGGAAGACATATTAACTGGGAAGATTTATTTGACACATTGTGATGGCATGTTTAATAAGATCACATAGCACAACACGTGACATTACTAAAACTGCACCATCCCTGCCAGTAGATAATTACTGATGATTTAGTTCACATTTTTAACTATACACTAAAGACTACCATTGACACTTATTGCACCAGCTAAACAAGAATAAGTCTAAAAGGTACTTTTTATCACCTTAGAAATATAACTAAAGTGGATCAGTTTCTCTCCAAGACTGATACCGACAGACTCGTGCATGCTTTTATCGTTGGAATTTTAGATTACAATGTGAAATAAGGTGCACAAAGTGTTAAGGCCCGTGGGAGGGAAAATGTCATTGTGCAACCTCACAGCTGTGGCAGTACATTTCCTTCCTCTATCCAGTCACTGGTTGGCACTCAAATAAGGTGTGTACTGCATGTTACAGAAAGACTTCAAATTAATAAAAAAAAATGTATGTCAATGAAGAAAAAAGTTTATGACAAACATTCTTTTTATCCAAATGCACATGTTGTTTTCTGGGTGTTTTTTATCCTTCAATTATTTACAAGTAAAACTAAATCAAAAAGAGGGATTGGTAGGGACATTCTGAAGTAGTCGGTTCAATTAACGTGAACAAACCGACAGAATGTGTTCACACAATACACCAGATAAACTGAACAAGGCTCATATTGAATGTTTCTGATAAAAGCTACATTTTTCTTGAGCACAAAAAAAAAGACTTCAAAAATAATTAGCAACCATTTGTCAGTCAGACTAAACCATTTGTGAAATAAGCTAAGCTCTGCCTTGGATGTGTCAGCGTATCGTGTGTTTTATTTAGATTTACCTGAAACCTGAAAAGGGAGGGATAAGAGTGCAAACATACGTGGAAGAGCTAATATTGAGCGTCAACATGAGCTACACCAAGTACTACACTAGTGTGAGGTTCACATTCCAAACAGAGATTGGACATAATGGTTTCTGTCGATGTTTGCAGAGCTAGTCACTGTGTTAAACAGAATACTTCAGTGGTAGTTGTTGACTGCCTTACTCCTGTATACATTTTCATCTGGATCAATAAAGTTAATTGATTTAAACATTTACACCTGGTGCGAAGTTGGAAGCTGTGAAATCTGTGACTGAACTCAAAGCAACAATTTGGTGACTGTTTGGTCAGTCAAGGACATCACTACTGTAGAGTGACCTCAATTAAGAATTGTTGTTGATGAGTAAACATTCAAATACAGATATTGCTCTGACATCATTAATAAACACTAACACAGCTACAGTTCACACAGAATGCAGTCATATTTGTATGTCAATTTCACAGTCAAATTTTACAAACATAATACTGTCCCACAGACCCCTTGAGTACGTATATACGAAACCTAACCATGAAGGGGCATGTGGTGTTTCATGAAAGGCAAAACGTGCATTTCCACCCTATGCCTCTCCCTTCATGATAACGACACACGTCACAACAGGAGTCATGAACACTTCACCACATCTCTACACCCCAAAACCAAACTTCTCCCTTTTGACTTTACAAGGTATTCCGGCAGGCAGACCCTTGGTCCTTTCGCAACGCCTTAACACCACAAAATGGACTTCCCTGTGACCTATCAAGTCCCGTTAAAATGATGACGTCACTGCAGGTATAACAGAGGAGTGCACTCCCATTTGGCGATTTCTTCAAGGGCGCCCAGAATAATCGGACACCTTATTGGAGGCAGGGATCAACCCAAGCAGGTAAGAAGTTTCAGACGACTTAAATTACAATCACTTGGATTACGGAAATATATCAACAGTCGTATCTCATTTCCTCTCATCCACTCGATTTCCCTGTTGTTATCCCTATCCCTTTCCTTCATCTCTCTCTCACCTCATTTCCAAAATGTTCAGTTTTCTCCCTAATTTCTCGTCACTACTTCTTCCCCTCTTCTACCTTCCTTCTCTTCACTATAATCCTTCTACCACCCTCCCTCTTCCCCAGTCATGTCGTATCAGACAGAAGTGATCAGCTCCCAGCCACAGGTCACTGTTACAAGCTACACCATCTCCTCCAACACTGCCGAATGGAGCTCCAATGTGTGTGACTGCTGTGAGGACTGCGGTATCTGTAAGTGTGTATATGTGTGTGTGCGTGTAGGGTGAAGTGCCATGCCCAAGGACACAACGTCATTTGGCACGGCCGGAATTCAAACCGGCAACCTTCTGATTACAAGTCCGATTACCTAACCGCTCAGCCACCTGACTCCCTGTGATACGCTGATACGTCTTTCTCTCTCCTGCGCAGGCATCTGCGGGACATTCATTCCCTGCATCCTGGCCTGTAAGGTGTCTCAGGATCACGGAGACAGCTGCTGCCTGCCCTTCCTCCCTGGAGCCATGATAGCCCTGAGGACCAGCATCCGCAGCAAACACCACATCTCCGTAAGTCACGTCCCCCTCAGCAGTCCCAGCCCTAAGGTTTGGGTCACACCAGACGGGGGGGGAAACCGCCACTTAACATAGTCAGCGCCATTGTGATTGTGATTGGTGAGTTTATGAGCGTGGGAACAGTTTCATTACTTTTTAGATTGTGATTGAATGAGAGGGAGACCACTTATGCTGCGGTCAAAAGTCAAATAAAGAATTGTCTAATCAGCTGCAACCGTCATAAACTGTCACGTGCTGATCCCCAGGGCTCCGTGTGTGATGACTGGGTCGTCATGTCCTGCCTGCCTCTCTGTGGACTATGTCAGATGGCTCGAGAGCAGAAGTCTAGAGGATGATTGGTCGGAGGCCTGGGACAAGATAGGATTTAGAGACCGTCAAGCATCCATTGGAGGCTGAGGAACACCATGTGTCTCATGGCACTTGTGGTCTGGTCTGGTCTGTCTGTAAGGGGAAATTCTGGGTGAAGTTGCACATCCGCAAAACAAGACCACATGCAGTCAGTGTTGTTTCATCATAGGCCGCAAAAACCCTATGAATTTATAATACATGGAAAATTTACAAATGTATTAAGTGAGACGAGGAGAAATTGCAAGTTTGAAGAACAAATAAGTACGTGTGGAATTATCAGTAGGAAAGCAACTTGAAAAATAAAAGATTGCCAGTAGAAATCAGACTTCAACTGTCCCATTAGAAAATGTCTTAGTAATTTTGATGACTACACTAATCACATGTTTATTGTTACCTAAACCATGTCACATTGAGACAATATATGTTTAAATTAAATGTAATTAAATAAATGTTCTTTGGTGAAAATACGATGATAGTTATCATTCAAATCCAACTGCTTTTTTTCTTATACAATAAGTTTCAGTTTTAAATGCTCCTATTCTCTGTAAATGACACAGTTCCCTCTCCTGTGATTATTGCTTGTTATTTGCCCATCTTCCTCTTTTTATTGCTGCAAAACCTTGTTTGCCACGGATAAGGAAAGAGACGAGCTTCAGGATTATGTCGGAAAGGACCAACAACAGGAGACAACTTGAGGTACGGCTCTTCAGAAACATAATTTATCTTCATATCTTTATGGACAAATACTTTTTTTCTAGGTCAATTAACACTTGAACTGATCATAAAATGGATCATGACTAGAGATACACATGAACACAAATACATTGTACATAAGGAAACATGAAATATTGTAATTGAAACAGCTTTCTAAGGCAATTACAAATTAATCTCTTAGAGGAATGCCTATCAATTGTTAATTTGTGGTCAATTAGCGAACAATAACAAAATATGTAAAAAAAAAATATGTTACATAATTGTAAGATGTTGTACTGACTAGTCATTGAAAATATTATTGTGTTTAATACCTACACTTTTTACTTTCTCTCTCAGAAGACATTGCCACTGTCTACTGCTCATCAGCTCAGGAGAGACATAAAAAGCAACAAACTCCTTATTATAGCCAAGGTTGCGCAAACACAATATCTCTGGGTTCAAGACCCATGTCAGTTCAGTTCATGAAGTTCATTCATGAATGAATGAAGTTTTTTGTTGTTAATTTTAGCACATTATTTTCTTGACCACGATTTAACTGTTTGTCACTCAACCAAGATGAAGCGTTCTACAAGCCAGATGATTGCATTAGTGGGAGTTGGACTTTCCCTTGTGCAGTTTACACTGTCTTATAGTTACAGAAATTGCATCGAGGACCCAAACTCATCCCGTCAAAACTTCAGTTGCACCCGACGCTGGGTGGGGAACATCTTTGAGGACATTGTAGTTGACATTCCCCCCTCTGCCACCACACTAACAATCTCCTACAACAAATTTAAAAACATACCTGACAACACCTTTGCTCACCTTCCTAACCTCACAACCCTCGAGATAAATGACAACTACCAATTAAGTACCATTGGCGAGCAGGCCTTTCACAACCTGGATCATCTTCAAAGCCTTAACCTATCCTGTAACGATCTGTCACAGCTCAACAGTTTAGTGTTTCAAAATCTTTCTAATCTCACTTTTCTCTCCCTGTCTAATAACAAACTAAAGGGGCTTAAAAAAAACATATTCTCTCGATTGACCAATTTGGACACACTAATATTAAGGAAAAACCATCTGTCCAATTTCTCAGAAGTTGCTGAATCTGTGACTCACCTGCATAAATTAAAGAAACTTGACCTGTGCTTTAATGAACTAACGTCTATAAGGCATTCTACAGTCACAAGTTTACCCAAGAGCCTCACAACCCTATATCTCTGTAGGAACCAACTATACACATTATCTTGTGCAAAGACATTCCTTGGAAACATCAACCTGTTGGATCTTTCCTATAATGAACAGCTCAAATCTACAGCTTTTAAAAATGTGGATCTTAGGCATATTAATTATCTGCGTTTACGTTCAACTAATGTCACAATTATGAACCTGTTGAAAGTCAGTAATGTCAGAGCAAATCAAATAGACTTTTCTGGTACAGGCTTGAGCAGCAATTCACAGCTGGAGGAATTCTGTAAGCTGTTAAGAAGTAAGGTCAAACATGTCAAGAAGATGATGCTTGGAAACAATGGGATCAGGACTTTGTGGGAAAACACGTTGTCCAGCTGTCCACCAATTACCATTACCTTGGACCTTTCCAGTAACTGCCTGAGGAATATAAGCTGTCTGAAATTTCTTAAAGGACAGGACCAAATACAGAGCTTCAGTGTTGAACATAACCATCTCACTACCCTAAGGTCGTGCAAACGAATGCACCCCTCTCTAAAAAATATGAAAGAAATAAGCTATCGATACAATCGCATACTGAAGGTAAATGACTTTGCTTTTCACCAAACCCCAAATATAAAGACTTTAGAGCTCAACATAAACACAATTGCCTATCTTGACCGTAAGGCTCTAAAGGGGCTGAAAACCCTTGAAACACTTCGTTTGGACAACAACCTCTTAACAGATCTGTTTAATGACACCTTTGAAGATCTGCTTAGCCTACAAACTCTGAATCTTCGTAACAACCGCATAGCTGTTATTTTTGACAGAACGTTTTTTTCCCTGACAAACCTCACAACCTTAGATCTTGGGGGGAACAAAATCAGTCAGTTTCAGAAGTTGGCCCTAGAAGGACTCAAAAGTCTGAAAAAACTCTACCTGGATGGCAATAATTTAAAGCAGATAGACAGCACTCAATTCAGAGCGTTTCAAGACACACTTCAAGTGCTCGACCTACAAAGGAATCTGATTAGATACCTCTCTGAATGTGTTCATTCTCCATTTGTGAACTTAACCAAGCTCCGGGATCTGAAACTGGATGGTCAGATGCCCTATGGCATCACCTTGTTACCTCATGCTTTCTTTCGTGGCCTGAGTTCCCTGACGGCCCTCTACCTTACTAATAATCATATCAACAACTTTGCAACAGATGCTTTCGATGATCTGACAGGCTTAAATTTCCTCACGTTGGACAACTCTTGTGCAGGGGTGGTGCTGCTGCAACCAGGCGTCTTCAAAAACCTGCGTAACTTGCGCAAGCTGATAGCCGAGAACATGGGCATCCAGAACTTTTCCAAAGAGGTTTTTGGGAATTTGACATCTTTGCAGGTCTTGCAGCTCAACCATAACGTGATGCCGACCTTAGACGTGGATGTACTGGAGGCACTGCCAAAGCTGCGATACCTGGACATACGTAACATCCCTTTCAGCTGTACCTGCCCCAACAATAACCTGCAGAACTGGACAGTACAAAATACACAAGTTCAGATAGTTTACCTCTACAATTTGACCTGCCCAGAAGAGACAAATATCCACTTTGTCAACTTTGACACCAAGGTTTGCTTCATTGACCTCGGGCAGTATCTCTTCATGAGCACGTACATTGTGATTATTCTAACAATGCTCATCCCTATCCTTTACACCAAGCTGTATTGGAAAATGAAGTACAGCTACTATGTGTTCAGGTCCTGGTTTAGCGAAAGCTGGCGCCGACTAAGGGAGGAAGAGGAAGTGTATGAATATGATGCATTCATCTCTTATAACTCTGCAGATGAGTCATGGGTGCTGGAACATCTGCTGCCGAATTTGGAGGGGAACGGGTCCAATTTTAAACTGTGTCTGCATCACCGTGACTTTGAGCTGGGTCGTTATATCGTCGACAACATTGTCTCTGCTGTATACGGCAGTCGCAAGACTATCTGTGTGGTCAGCAAGGACTTCCTTCGCAGTGAGTGGTGCTCACTAGAGATCCAGCTGGCTAGTTACAGGCTGTTCCATGACCTTCGAGATGTCCTCCTTCTGGTATTCCTCGAGCCCATCCCTGAAAGACAGCTGTCTGCCTACCACCGCATGAGAAAGGTCATGCTGAAGAAAACCTACCTTCAGTGGCCTGAGGCAGACTGCAGTGACCCAGTGCAAGCCCAGGAGCTGTTCTGGAACCATCTGAGGAGAGCTCTCAGTACTGGGAGTAGCAGGGTTGAGGAACTGGGGGAGAAGTGGAGAGAGGATAAGAATGCCACGTAACACAGTGAGAATTATGAAGAAAATGAAACCATGGATGATGAAAGACAACACCTGCTGCCTTGATGGAGCACCTGTTTTCGGTCCCTAAGGACTTGATCAGCACAGCAACAACCTAAAATGTGACCCTAAGGCATTATAGTCACAATATTAACCATTTACAAATGAGCTTGTAATCAATGTAATTTACTCCCTTGGCAATGACAGAAAAGAAAGATCAAAGATGATGTATTTCACTCGTTTTATTACAGATGATATACATGTGCTAAGTGTGTCTGGTAATCTGAGTAATTCCAGTAGGTTCAGGAGGCAAAAAAGACAGGCATTGAATGCTTTAAAGTTTCCTTTGAATTCACATGCATTTAAGCTCAGCGACAAAAAAATGCCTGACCCACTATTACTACTTAAAATGTACATTTCCTCTTCTCTCCACAACGTAAAACTCACACTTTTTTTCTTTAACATGTTTCTATGACATTAAAACAATATTCTGATACTAAATATAGTCATAATTGTGTTTTCAATGTCGACTGTTGTTTACTACATATTACAAAGATGAAAAATACTTTGGCCTTCAAATCATCTCTGCATACTTCATCACATGAACACAGGGTGTATTGTTATCTGTAAACAATAAGTTTTGATGGTATATTCCCTCACAATATAAAATGGTTTAGGCACTGGGCACAGGTTTGTCTGTGGGTGGGTCTAGTGGATGTGGAATCAGTACAGTCTCATTGGGGGAAAGGACCATTTTTCTGGACTGGGGAAGGCTGGCAGGAAGGCCCTGGAAGGGGACAGGCCTCTCTCCAGCATGTGGGACGGAGGGTAATAGGCCATGTCGGGACAGTGGGACACGGGTGTGGGGCTGGGTGGGGGTCGGTTGAAGCGGTAGAAAGGGTGGAGCTGGCGATTCTCTGACGAATGTTGAGGTGGAGCAGATGAGGAAGAAGAGGAAGGACGTAAACGGCTCCTGTCAAGTTCAAAAGGATCTCGACGCCGCAGATGTTTAGGATCGCCCTCTGGTGTCCACATACGGTTCTGCACGAAAGACTGCCTGCTCCTGTCATGCAACTGAAGCCCACCACCTCTCTCTATCGCTGTTCCTGTTTGGTTGGAAAAGCTTAAACCCGGGTCATACCTCCAGTTATCAAAGCAATCCTCCCTCAGTGTCTCTCTCGCTCCCCTCGTCAAGTGTTCGTCCCAGGGGCGAGGAGGACAAGCTTGCCCCCCCCGCTGTGTGGCGGAGGGAGGATCAAACATGTGGTGGGGCGACGACGCACCAGATGGCAGGATGTCCATTTGAAAACTGGAGGAGGCGGGCGGTCTGAATAACTCCCCAAAAAGATCTCCCACATGCTCCACAGTATGGTTGGTGGCCCATGGAACAGACTGAAATCACACAAATAGGAAAGCAATGGTCGGTTCCCATACATTATCTATCGAAATTCAACACCAAAAGTTTAAGTCAGAGATACTTGCACAGAGCAGGAAAGAAAACAACACTGTTGTATGTGTGGGATTTATGCAGACAGATTTCATGTAGACATTTAAATCTGTTATATCCTGACAAATCATCGGGGGCTGAGCACCCTGAATGTTCCTGCTCTCACCGTGCCCTGGCCCCGCTGTGACTGTCCATCCATCTGTGACTGAGGTGGAGAGACCCTGAGGGGACACAGCTGTTTCCTCCTCCTCTTGAGCCCTGGTGGTCTCTGTGGCTCCAGACTGGAGGACTGCTCCATGCCTGTCTCTGCGGAACCAGACGGACCTGTGGTTAGCAGAACACATAGAATATATATTTTTGTTTAAAGGAGTAGTAGCAGCAGTGGTACTACGGTAATTTGTAGTTAAACTACTAGTAGCAGTAGTCAGGCAGTGAGTTAATGTGTTTTGGGAGAGTGGCGTTGAAAGTTACATTTACATTTCGTCAATTAGCAGACGCTCTTATCCAGAGCGACTTACAGTAAGTACAGGGACATTCCCCTGAGGCAAGCAGGGTGAAGTGCCTTGCCCAAGGACACAACATCTTTTGGGACGGCCGGGAATCGAACTGGCAGATTACTTTATCTGAATCCTTCAGATTACTAGCCCGATTCCCTAACCGCTCAGCCACCTGACTCGCTGATATCCCTACCTTCCCACCTGACTGGGTAGGGATGTTTTGGTTAGAAAAATTGCGTACCTACCCAGCCTTTAATATCCAGTAGATCATACACACATTTGATAACTGGGCCAGTGCCTCACCTGCTGGTTGGGTCCCACTGACCCGATCAACAGCAGGGGGTCTGCTGCTCAGGCCCTGGGGCGCCCGGACGGGCCTGGTACCGAAGCTGAGACGCCGCTGCACCTTGAGGAGGTTCTCCTGGAGCTGAGGGCCATGCCTGTCCCTGAGGGCCTGCAGAAGCACCTCCCTGCTCTCCACCAGCAAGTGTCTCCGACTGAGAAGGGGCAGCTCCAGAGACCTGCAGAGACGAGCCGCCACCGCGCTCACAGGGTTGGGCCTGCGCGCTTGATCTGTCTGCTGGGGGTCTAAGCTCGCACTGACCCGGGTGTCTAAGGAGGCCTGGGCTGGTTGGGGGCTGGGGCTGCCTGACTGTGTGCAAGGCTGTAGATATCCAATGTTTTGAGGGGTCTCCTTCTGACTGAGGGCATTCACTTGTGTGTCCTTGAGCCTTGAGTTTTCTTTCTGCCCTTTGAGGGGAAGTAGATATTTGAACACAGTTTCAGGAACCACGTGCCTTCCCTCTTTGCTTTCAACTGCCGGTTTGTGGAAGGGGCTGTCTGTTGATGAGAGTAGAGCAATGTCGCAGTCTGATGACGTCGCAGGGCCCTGTTGTCTCTGACCTGGAGTGATGCCGGATCCATAGCTGTTAGAACGGCTGGCTAAATTCCCCTCCTCTTCTACAGAAACCTGAATACATGTATTATTGTTTGGTACAATTCCATGTGCATCCCCACCTGAGCAAGCTGTGATGTCCAATGTAGATTTGCAGTTGCTCCTGACTTTTGTACTAGTTGTGGCCCTTTCGGTCTTCCTGTTATCTGAAGCTTTATCGGTTTTGCAAACACCAACTTCTTCTGTGTTGCAAACTGGCCCAGGAGAGGAGGGGAAAATGGGAGAGTTCAGAGCAGGAGGTAGAGGTGCGCTGTGGTTCTTCTTCCCTCCCCAACGCCGCCCAGTTTCCAGCTTCCTCTGCTCACCCAGCAAGCGCTCGATGTCAATGGACTTCACCTCATGGTTGAACAGGCCGTGGTGCCCAGTGAGACGGCTGTCTGTGATGATGCTAGGCTCCTGCGCGGAGGGGAAGACTCGGGCAAACGGGGCGTCTTTTCGTGAAGGAGGGCAAGTGATGCTTTGACAGCAGCCATGACAGTGGTCCCTCTCTTTATGGTTTTGGTGAAGACGGTGGTGTTGCGATATTTTCTTTGATCCTTCTCCCTCGCATCCTCGTACATGGTTCCTTTCCTTGCGTGTTTTCAGTCTTTTGACTTTGTGCTTTTGGCTATGTTTGGCATCTGTGTGGCCTGTGCAACATGTGTATTTTGAGGTGCATCTCATAATTGGGCTACAGCTTTTTCCTGAAGTCTTCTGGTGCTTTCTGAAGATATGAAGTATATTCTGCTTGTCAGTTAAGACTTTCCCATGTGAGTTGCTCATCATTAGGTGGATGACAACTGGCAATAGATAGATGGAAGAAATAGCACAGCATTAACAAATTTGTTTGAATAATTTGTAGTTATTCTTGGGAATTACATTTATAAGCGAATATATATATAGCACAGAAATCAAGATACTGTAGCTTGCTTCCTTACTATTCTTCCAGACATTAGATTTTCAGAGGCGATAGAAATCATGGTAAAATGATACCAGTATTTTTTCACACTTAAAATAAGCATCTACCATTAGCGGTTGGATCGATCTCAATGTCCGACGTGGTGTTAGCTTAGCATTATGCTAGAAACACTACAGCACTGTGCTTCTAGCGCTAGAACCTATGTCGCTTTGGATAAACCGTTTGCTAAATGAATCAAATTAAAATTATTTAAAGGATACTTTAACAGTAGTTCACTGAACTGTAGTCTAACTTCTTACTCACGGTCATTTGACTACTGTAGTTGCTGTAGTCTCGATCATTAGTCACCCAGCTAGCCTAATTAACTCAATTGGCGCAGGTGCAAAACAATTTGCTACAGTAATTACTGTAGAATAGCCAATATTAGACACGCCGCAAGTACCGCACAGTACAGTGGTGCGTAGTCCAGTAGTAGCTTGTTGATGAAAATGTCAAAACATTCAACCTATTTCGTTACATGTGGTTTCTGAATTCACCCAACATTATACGGATATACCTAATTGACGTTGCTAGCTATAGATGACAAGCAAAAATGAAACGATACAATAAACGAAGTCCTGGGGTCGTGCTAAACAATGAAACATTGATTTTCGTTTGAATTGTCGGTTGCGGGGCAACATTCAGTTCGCTCTCTTCCTAGCAACTTTGGTTGATCAACTAGAGCCAGGAGGGGGATAAGCGTGAGTTGTTTTGGCGTACTATTAGACCACTACATTCATTTGACTGGATTATTTAAATGCAAACGTTAAAAAGGGGGTTAGTCTGACAAAAATCACTCAACATCTTTAAATCCTAGTTCAGTAATGTCATACACTCCCCAGTTTATTTTATTTTCATCTCTTAAATTTGGTTGGGGATTTATAACTTAATCATTAGGCCAGTTTGCTCTCATGGAGAAGTAATTAAAGAAGATTCCCATACAAGCCTGCGCCATAGTGTAAATGGTGGGGCACCAGCAGACAGCAGACTCGTGAGGAGCGTGTGTTAGTACCGCCCTTTCAGCTCGGCAGTCTATGAATGGACGAGTCCAAGACGGACCTCTTTAATATTTATGTAGCTATCAGATAATTTAAACTTGTCGGTCCTATTGTATTGCACATAAACATCAATTAAATTGATTACTGACATATATATACAAACATGAAATCCTTCAAAGGGAAACCTTCGTCAGTAGACATAAGCTAAAAAAAATGTTCGAACTGGCCAACTCCCCCACTTTGGTTAATGGTAAATTCGGCCCTGAAATGATTTTTTACTTTCAGGAACTACTGAAAAATAAACCAAGCTCGACAAGGTAGTGCGTTCATTTACTTGTTTTGAAACAAATGAAACCGTTTATTAATTATGGTTGTTTCACCCATGCATCCAACGGCTAGTGCACGTCTTACGTTTGCATTTTGCATTGTCAGGCTACTCGCTAAAGCAGAGCAGTTCTACTGGCATCCTCACATGGCAAAGGGATCGTTAGCTTGATCGCTAGTTAGCTAGCTCTCAATGCCACAATCCACAACGTTAGGCTAACTGTCCAGTTTCCTTGCATTTACCAGTGCTTTTCATGTATAAAACCCATGGATGATTTACGTAGTCCATTAACTACTACGTAAACCACGATGTGCACACAGCCGGGCAAACACGGCTATCTTTGTTTTTCTTTTCAGTAACCAAAGATGAGCGCAGGAGAATGTAACCCCGCCGCCACACCCACCTCTTGTGTGGACGTGCAAGGAGATGGACGATGGATGTCTTTGGTGTGTTGTTTATCTGGTCTTAAGATACGTCTTAACCATATTATCTAAAGTAGTCCCTTATTACAGCTCAGGACATCTCCTCAATTAGGCTACCTACAATTTCATATATGTTGTGACATATATTTGTTTTTGTCTGAATTCCTTGCAATAGACAATATGACTTGTGTAATTTGTTATTTGAATCAAGTAATCGTCCATTTTCACCATTTTTACCTGGAGGTAGAGAGCATGCTTTAACAACCACTGGTACTTGTTTGTAAACTCGCATGCATACGATACTGTAGATATTGATTTTAATCTGCTGATTGTTGCAATTGCCAGTTTTTAGATGTATTAACATACCTGTTGTTCATGTTCATAGCACAATCGCTTTGTTTCGGACAGCAAGGGCAAGGAACCTGACGTCCTGTTTGTTGGGGACTCTCTTGTACAGCTTTTGCACCAATTTGAGGTAATATACAGTACATGTTCATTGACTGTATTCCAATTTTCAATCTAAACCTCGTTCCCAGGTCAATTATCTACATTTCAAACCAAAGGGCTCCCACTCCTATATGGTTCAAACATGTTGTGAGGCTCTTTTTGTACATGTGGAGAAAGCCAGACTCTTTACATTTGTGAAAACTTTGAAGTTGTCTTTTGATGTTTTATTACATGTAGTCTAATATTAATTACTATTAATACGATATCCGTCAATCTGGTTCAAATGATTTGAAATTATGTGTCCTTGTTTTTGTCAGGTGTGGAGAAAGTTGTTTTCTCCCCTCCACACTCTAAACTTTGGTGTAGGCGGTGATGCCACACAGCACGTCTTATGGAGGCTGGGCAATGGAGAGTTGGACCACATCAGCCCGAAGGTATGCATAGGGGAGTCAGATGGCTGAGCGGTGAGGGAGTCGGGCTAGTAATCAGAAGGTTGCTGGATCGATTCCCCGCCGTGCCACATGATGTTGTGTCCTTGGGCAAGGCACTTCACCCTACTTGCCTTGCCTACTTGACTAGATGTGAATGTAGTGGTGACAACCTCAACTTAGCATGTCCCTAGACCAAAAAACATTGTAATCATTAGTCCACATGCTTTGTAATCAAGGATCATTTTCATTTTAGTAATGAAATTGCCAGCTTTACTACTATGGTGTTCTTTGCTGTTTATTCATAGGTTGTGGTTCTGTGGGTGGGCACCAACAACCATGGCCACACTGCAGAGCAGGTCTGTGGAGGCATCATGGCTATTGTCCAGCTCATCAAGAACAAGCTGCCCAATGCCCACACCCTCGTTCTGGTAGGTTTGTGACCCTGCTGTCTGTCTTGTCCTTTTGCTCTGTGGATTTTGTGAGCTCGGATAGTTTTCAGATTGTGGTTGCTATTCATAAAATTTGAAAAAAAAAATGTTGACAGTTTGTTTATAGCTGTCCGATACTGTCTGCTCTCAGTATTCGTCGGTCACGTCCTGTCAGTCTAATCTTTCATTGTCACCCACAGGGATTGCTACCCAGGGGTCGGTTGTCCAACCCTCTGCGAGAGAAGAACAGCCTGGTTAACCAGCTAGTCCAGGAGGGTGTGTCTTCACTCCCCCACGCCTCCTTTCTCAACGTGGACCCCGGCTTTGTGCTGTCAGACGGAAGCATCTCCCACCAGGATATGTACGACTACCTCCACCTCACACCCAAGGCCTACCACGCCGTGTGCACGCCCCTACATGCACACGTCAAGACCCTGCTGGAGAGACCGGCAGAGAACTGAAGACCCCCCCCCCCCCGCCTTACACTTGATACCCACTTTCCAGAACATACACACTACTGTAGTCTCCCCCCTTTCCCTCCCCCTGCCCTTCAGTCCTGAGGAATGTGATGGTGTACAGTTTTTGGTCCCAGCAACACACTGTTAAGATCGATGTTCCTTGTTTTAACTCGATCGACAAGGCCCTGGGGGTTTCCTCCAGAGATCAGTGCTGTGCTGATCAGCGCTGTTCAGTGCTGTGCTGATCAGTGCTGTGCTGATTAGTGCAGTGCTGATTAGTGCTGTGCTGATCAGTGCTGTGCTGATCAGTGCTGTTCAGTGCTGTGCTGATTAGTGCTGTGCTGATCAGTGCTGTGCTGATCAGTGCTGTTCAGTGCTGTGCTGATTAGTGCTGTGCTGATTAGTGCTGTGCTGATCAGTGCTGTGCTGATCAGTGCTGTGCTGATCAGTGCTGTGCTGATTAGTGCTGTGCTGATCAGTGCTGTGCTGTGCTGATCAGTGCTGTGCTGATTAGTGCTGTGCTGTACCAAAAACATGCCTCTTGCTCTCCTTCCCCAAGGCCAGGCTTGTTCACCACTGTGCTGCTCTTCATGGGACCGTTACTTTCGATCAAATTGTAGAAGCTCTGAAATAAGCTCCTGTTGTTTTGCTTGTCAGTAACAGCTGATGTTTTTTTTCTTAGGTTACTGGTAGAAGATATTAGAATTTGTCAAAGAAATTATGATCTCATCGCTATCCCATAAAATAGTTTTATTCCATTATATTCACATTTCTTGTATATTATCTTTTTCCTCCCTGTTTTGGACTTCTGTCAGTTTTGTTAAGTAAATGTTATTTTTGGTTAAGGCAGAGACTGAACGCCAAAAGGATGCCACAATGTCATTGAATAGGGCAATGCTTCACTCTTTTGACAGTGATTATACCTGTCTCGTACTTGTTTATGCTTTTTCAGCCGTTTGTATCGAACCTTGCCATTTGTTTTGATTCTGTTTGCAATCTGGGACGAATGTGTCTGTACAAGATTGTGTTGATAGTATGTTGCTTCATGAAGAGAAAAGGTATGATTTTTTGTGTGTTACATTTCCCTGTAAGACTGTATGTTAAGTGCTTCTGTGGGCCTATCAGGGCCCATCTTGCTTGATAAGCGAGGTGTTGCCTCATTTCAACAACAGTTATGTGAGTAGAGCTGTGATGGCTGTGATGGCAAAACATTAAAATGATCTGAAAGTTTAGCACGTGTGGAAAGCTTTTTTGGGGGTTTCTTGTTCATGTGTGGTCTGGTGGCCTAATTTTGTTTTGTGGATGTTAGAGATGGGAGAGGAGATATATCATGTTTGTCTCCTTATCACTATTTAGTTTAGTTTTACATGGTTGCCCACTTATGCCAAAGCACTGCAGCAGAGAAAAGTACACGGTTGAAGACCTCTATTCAAAATAGATTGATGGTCATTGCTGAATAAGATGATTATCATATTCTGCAGAAATATCTCATGAAAGATAAGATGTATTTTAATCATGACCAATTTGTATCAAAGTTGTTTACTGACAGATTCGTGATTTGGGTTTGTGAGTTTGGGAAATGTGAATATTAAGCCATAATAGTTCAATCTAATACTAAAGCTCTTGCATAGGTTTAGTGGGCCTACTCCTCAGAATCAAATCAAATTTATTTGTATAGCCCTTTTTACACGCAAGCATGTCAGTCAGTGCCTTGAATTAGTAGCAAAACTGTAATAGCTGCAAGGCATGTCCTTGTGATTCTTTGGTGAGCAAAACCTTGGGAGTGCAGTGAATTGAACTTTATAACAGAAGAGCTAAAAAAAGACAATTTTGCCTGGGAGAGACTTATCCATAGGGTAGCTACAAAACTTCAGTGTGTTCAGTTCAGTTCCCTCAAACCTGTGGGTTCAGCATGAGCAAGAAGACAACCAACGTAAAAAAAACTTATGGCATTCTTTATCAGTACTGGTGTTAACACATTTAAAATATCTACAAAGAGTATGTTTTATGCTTATAAGCACGTTAGCTTGTTTAGGTGACAAGGTCTTTCATATCTCCCCGCAGGGACCTTGGTACGGTTTGTTGTCAGTTTCTGTCATCTGCTTAAAGATTTAAAAATGTCTCTTCATGGGGGATCAAAAGACCTAAGCGTGCTTTCTTTCTATGAAAGACAATGTGGACTGTGCACCTTGTTTAGTAGTGGGATTGTATTGCATGGAGGTGAGGAGTTTAAATCAATCTTAGCGTAACCGTGTAGACAGCTCGCTCAGAGCAGGTAGGAATTTTCTTTACTCTAAGTTGTCCTGAGGGCAGAAACGTTTCCACCTACTCCGTGCGATCAGAAACTCCACCATCCGTAACTGGAAACTCATCAATTAAACTCAAATAGGATGTCCTGCCGCTGAAGAATGTTTTGTGATAGTGCTTGTTAATAGTCTGCTTTCATTGCTTGAGCGAAGAATAGCATAACAGGATGTTCTATCAGATCTGCAATGTCTTATCCCATATCAGTTTTTGCCATGTTGGGTCATTGTCATAAAGGGCCCACATCTGTGCATCTTCCAAACATCACTCAACAGTAGTATGAGATGTTGTGTTGGCATGTGTCCAGTCTTAAATGCCCTGAGTCTGTGCACGCATTAAGACAGGTGTGAATGTGTGAGGGCATGCTTCAGTTTACAGTATTGGCCAGACAAACAGGAGACAGAAAGGACAGCTAACCGGTTGGTTTCATCCCGTGAATCAACATGGCCAGCAGCAACCTTCATAAAGGACTGAACAAATTACTTATTTCATCCAGTAGCCTAGGTTCTGCAGGGTTTATAAACACAGAGAGCAAGTGGAACATTGTAACTGGACGCACGGATTCATAATGTTTTCTCCAGTGTTACTGTTCTTTTTTGTATTTATTATTTTCGCTGATGGAGGTCAAGGTACTGAATATTTGTTTTACTCAGAGTTGTTAACGTATTTTTTAAATATTGTTTTTTATTATGGTTTAGGTATATAATTTTCCTAATTTCACTGTCACTATTAACTATGTTAAAGTAGCATATGTTTAAATGTCTGTTCCCCTTTTATATCATTGTCTAAATAAATACATTTATTAATGGCACATATTTTGTGTACCCTCGATTTTCCCGTATTTGTGAAGGTGGAACCACACTGGAAGAGCCACAGAGGGACAATCTGGAGACGGTCCAAACAAAAGACAGTAAGGAAATGACCTGTAATACCAGCGTTGGCGTTACTATGTAGCTTCGTTGATACCAGGGTAACTGGAGTAGGTTATCTGAGGTTGAGATTGTTGTGTTGCAGCCGCTACTGAGGTAGTAGAGTTCCGGAGACCCGTGAAGCAGAACGGTTCTTCTGGAGAGCCCAGTCGTCGGTGTGACTATGACAGTGAGTGACACGGATGCCAGGAACATCTTCTAACAACAGATCGAGATTGACTTTGGTAAATGATTCCTTATTTTGTGTTCTCAATGTGACCCAGGACGGACAGGAGGGAAAGTTATCGCGAGTTTATTTTGCAAGGAACATGTCAAATCCTCCAACAAGCCCAGAATGAACTGTGAGTAACCATGGTCTTGGAGAACTATATTTTTTTATTTCAACATGTTAACTTATATACATTAAAAATGAAATGAAATAAATTCATATTTCAAGAGGTGAATTCAAAACCAACAAATTCAGTGATGTTCAAATTTCAATATTAGGTCTATAAGGTCGCCTTTCAAAATTCAAAACATGTCACTGATTTGCTTCCATAGAGCTGTGGACTGCCGTAAAACGATACTAATATTATAATGTTTTATGGTCTTACAATCTTCAAAATGTTTGTTTAAGCAAATTAGCTTCCCTGTCCATTTGTAATCCTGTGTTCGGCTTCTTCTCTCGGGCTTCCCATAATCACAAAGTTGCTCAAAAGTGCCGGAGGAATGGATTCCGGAGTCTGAAGACCTGTCGAAGAGAGTTGAAGAAACAAAAGAAAGACCAGGGCAAATCCACCATTCCCATTTAAAGACATTTACTTTCATAAACTATGCCTCCATAACCATGTTTTTGTATCATGATATATTCCATTCAAAAGGAGCATGTCCCATTTACAAATATACAGCATATATTCCATATTAATGCTAAGAGGTGTATTACCACATACTTGCATAAATACCGTCATCCTTGTTTGTAATAAACTTATCGAAAAAAAATGTATCTTTGGCATTCAGGTGTCTTTGGTTTGTCCTGAGGGGCAGCATATATGCTAATGTTAAAAAAAGGTTACACTACACACAAAGTTCCAGTTTGACCACGAGGAATGTAACCAATATTGCACCCTGACCTAGACTACTGTTAAAAATAACAAACTTTTAGACACAAAACTTTATTTCAGAACACAGAGAGTATAACAGGACACTTTAGTTTGCACGTCTTTCTTTGTATTTCACCTCACACTCTGCTCCCTTTCCTTTTGTTCTCTTTCCTACAAACATTCCCAAAGGATGGTTCTAGTGGCGCTATGGGAATGTATGACAAGGAAATCAGTCAGTCGACCTGCTAATATATGTAGCTGATTCTGAACAAACTCGTCTTCGATATGAACATGTTCTAACACATTTAAAATGTTAACACAATAGTAAATATTTGACCATACATTTTTTGAAATGTTACGGGAAGCTGAGCTTCACTTGCAGTCTTAAAGAAATCGCCACTGGTCTAAGCAATATGAACGAAACTACACCATCTTTGTTTTGTTGGTTTGTGATTTTGGCTCAGTTGTGATGTTGAAAATGCAAATCCAGTCTTTTACAGATCAGTGGAAGAGAAGTTAAGGGAGGAGAGTGGATAGAGGGAGGAGGTGGAGGTCTATCAAACAAGTGGTCTTGGTATTGGAATAGTTTCTCCATGTTTCTTACTGAGGGTCTCAGTGGGACCACAGGTCATTGACCACAGGGACGAAGAGAGCGACCAGAACCATCAGCATCAAACCAGCGCTTGAGTGGAGTGGGACGACTGAGTTTCCTGAGAGAGAGACCAGGCAGAGGAGAAAGGAGGGAGAAGGTGGAGAATTATTTACATTCCCAACTGTTAGTTGTTTGAGGTTTATTGGCGCTGTGTTGGGTTTGACTGTTATTGATGTGATGCCCGCTGTGGAGGGTAGGGATAGTGTCAGGCAAAGTGTCAACGCGGTTCCTTCCGTACAGTGACAGATTCAACATGTTCTGATATAAATTGCAATATAGAACAGTGCTTGCTGAACAATACCGTAGGGAGCATACTGTAGTGTGCCTATGTTTTCTAGCCTTCCTGCTCCTGAAAACAAGTGGATAAAAGAAATGTTTTTGAGATTATCTATGTATTTTGGATCAATTACACTTACCAATAACAGTGAGTTTCTGAGAGGCTGTGCTGTTCTTGTTTGTGATGTTGTTGAAGGCGACACAGGTGAACTCTTCATTATTGTGTGAGGTCAGCGGGCCAGACTCATAAACTGAGCCAGTGGCCACTTGGGAGCCATTAAACAACCAGGTGTAGGTGCTGGGGGGCTGAGAGGAGGCTGTGCAGGTGAGGGTCACATTCTGGCTCGTCAAATTCAACCATGGGCCCATTATGACGGGAGTATCTGGCCCATCTGAAACATAAAGCTGATTATTAGACAGAATCACTACTGTATTGGCCTGATGCCGGTACATTTCATCAAGGCCATGGAGTCAACATTTGGGGGGACGAAATCTACTGGGGAGTCTGAGGGTCCCCCCCGAAGACATTTTACTTTATGAATATAATTAAATTTTTAATGATAATTTCGGACAGCATGCGTGGTTGCCTGTCGTAGTGTAGCACACTTATTTATTATTTATATTTTTACATATTGGGGGGGACATTTTGACCAGATTTGAATATTGGGGAGGTGTGTCCCTCCCAATATATATTGTGATTACAGCCCTGCATTATGTTACATTTACATCTAGTCATTTAGCAGACGCTCTTATCCAAAGCGACTTACGATAAGTACAGGGACCTTCCCCCCGGAAATCTAAACTTCAGATTGATAGCCCGATTCCCGAACCGCTCAGCCATCTGACCCTAACAGGTAACAGGAGATTCATCACCATTGTGATGATTCCCATGAAGACCACAAAATAATCCATTCATCAGCACAATGATCAGGTAAAGTGTTCAACTTCCTTCAGACAGTCAGTAGGCCTAAGGACTTTCAGGCTTAGAAACTTTCTAAATGTATTCCATCGCAACTCATGTCTTGGAGTACAAACGCTTGACATCATCATGGTAATCAAACAATTGAGTAAACACGAGCTAGCACGTTACAGAATCAGAATTCAGTTTATTCACCATGTATGTTATACTAACACGGAATTTACTGTGGCAGGGAGGTGCCAACAATAATCATATACGAATCTTAAATGAAGTGAAAGTACAAACGTTTAACTATTTCTAAGAACTAAACAATTTAACAATGAAACAATTTAAATATAAAGTATATATAAGAATAAGAATGAGCAGCATGAGTGGTCAACAGTGCAATCAGATACTGAGATAAGGTGGCTTATGCATAGTGCAATTGCCATTAGATGGACTTATAATAGTTCAATAAATGAATGAATGTCAGTGGGAGTCCTAGGCCTTGTTGAAGAGGACAGTAGCAGATGGAAAAATACTGTTCTTATGGCGTGAGGTTTTGGTCCTGATGGACCAGGGAGTGTCCACGGTGGGAGGGGTCGGCCACAATCTTCCTTGCTCGCCTCAGGATCCTCGAGGTGTGCAGATCCTCGAGGGATGGCAGATTGCAGCCGATCACCTTTTCAGCCGTGTGGTTGATACGCTGCAGTTTGCTCTTGTCCTAGGCAGTGGCAGCAGCTGCGCAGCAGCGTACCAGATGGTGATGGAGGAGGTGGGGATGGACTCAATGATGGCTGTGCAGAAGTGCACCATCATTGTCTTTGGCAGGTTGAATTTCTTCAGCTGCTGTAGGAAGTACATCCTCTGTTGTGCTTTCTTGGTGAGGGAGCTGATGTTCAGTTCCCACTTGAAGTCCTGGGAGAGGATAGTGCCCAGGAAGCGGAAGGACTCCACAGTGTTGACTGGGGAGTCACTCAGGGTGATGGGGGTGAGTGGGGCTGTGTTCTTCCCGAAGTCCACAACCATCTCCACTTTCTTGAGAGCATTGAGCTCTAGGTTGTTCTGGCTGCACCGGTTGTCAGCTTCCCACCTGTAATCAGACTCGTCCCCATCAGAGATAAGCCCAATGAGGGTGGTGTCGTCCGTAAACTTCAGGAGTTTGACAGACGGATGACCGGAGGTGCAGCTGTTGGTGTACAGGGAGAAGGGCAGAGGGGAAAGGACGCAGCCCTGAGGAGATCCAGTGCTGAAGGACCGGGAGTCAGAGACTTGTGTTCCCAGCTTAACGCACTGCTTCCTGTCAGACAGGAAGTCTGTGATCCACCTGCAGGTGAAGTCGGGCACGTTCAGCTGGGAGAGCTTGTCCTATAGCAGGGCGGGACTGATGGTGTTGAAGGCAGAGCTGAAATCCACAAACAGGATTCTGATCCACTAACAGGATCCCGCACCTTCTCTCTTGATTGTTCAAGCCAGAGAACACTTTGCCAACCATCCCTGCCAAGTCAACACAAGTTCATTCATAATGTTTTTGTCATGGGGTTTACACTACACACAAGGCACTTTTGGCAATATGCTGGTAAGAGTCACTGTTTCCGTAGAAACAAACCGAATACACTGAAACACACTATCATGGCGTATCACCAGACACAGCACCATGACGGGACAAATTTTAACATGCATTCATTTGGAAGACTTTCAGAGCATGACAACTTACAGCTAATGTTCAGACTTATAGACTGTCTGACCATGTCGTGACTGATGCCATTGGAGACGTTGCACCTGAACGGCCCCGTGTCATAGCGGGTTACCATAGGGATGCTGACAGTAGAACCGCCATTGGTCAGCTGAACCAGACTGGCATTGACCTCAGAGCTGCCATTAAGCCAGAGGTAGGAGAGGGAGGAGCCAGTGGTGACAGAGCAGGTGAAAACTGCTGTGTCATTTAGCTCCACCAGGTCGGTGGCATCGGCCCTCAGGATGGCGTTTGAAATGGGCTCTGTGAGGAGAAGAGAGCAGACGTCATTGTCCTATATACCCACACAGGTTACATCCTTTTTCTTGAAAACGTACAATATATATTTTCTTTCTGCTTTGGACAGATACATACATTATGACCTGTTTAGGGTTGAGCTTCCGTAAAACCTTGCCATAGTTCTTGGTAACTGTAACCATGGCAATTGCTCGGAAAAGTACGGTGTGGCCAGGTTGTTGAACTTTGGATAAACTCCTAGCCCAGGCCTACCCTTCATTTATGACAAGTATACATATAGCAAATATAGCTTCACAATGATATCAGTTAGCACTGGCATTGAAACACAGACTAACAGGCAGACAGACGGGCATTCAGAAGGCAAGGCAGAAAGAAAGAAAGACAGACAGACAGGCAGACAGACATATATAGGCCAACTGAACATCTTACCTTGGACCGACAAAATCACATTCAGTTCTATGGATGGCCCTTGAATCAAATATATTCCTGAATCTGCCACCTGGACTGATCTTATGGAGAGAGCCAAAAGGGTTGAATTGAAGGTGATCCGGCTTGCCCATGTAGGATTAGGAAAGGAACCCATGGGGTACCACTGCATGATGAATGTTGATCCATGAAACCACATCCCTCCTTGGATGGATGTCTCAGGGTACACCTGCAGTGTGACATTGCTGTTCACAGCTGCATGATTCAGAGACGCGACTATCGTCTGACCACTAACATCTGAAAGGATAAGGTGTCATTAGGCTTTGATTGCAATAACTAGATTCTGTTAAATGATACATTTGACAAAATATCAATCTAAGTTGGTTATGTCTACTGTATATATTTAGACATGTATATTTTCCTTTAAACAAACATTTCATTTACAAACAAATGTATGTATGCATGATCTGTCACCTGTTGGAGATTGAATTTAAAAAGTACATCAAACATAACCAATCTCATCACTGATCTCTCACCTAATGGAAAATAAACCTTTAAAGGTTTTTACCAGTGATTCAGAATTACCTTTACTGGTGGTTAGACACAGCAGGAGACACAGCACAGAATACTCCATGTTACCTGCTGAGAAATGAGCGGCTTGATTTCAGTATCGTAGCCACAATCCTTTTTCAATCAGCAAATATTTGTTCAAGATCATACAGTTACGGCTCAAAGGATAGAAATATAGCCTATTTTCAGCACACCTTTCCACGCCCCATTATGCCCTGGTTATGGTAATGGTATTTGGGTTGACACACTGGGGTGTGTTTGTGTTTGTTAGTTATGTTTTTTAAACAGCTGCACAAGTTTGCAAAGTAAAACTGTGATTTTAACCACTTATATCAGCTACTTGAAGGGATTGGAAAGTTAACAGAGGTTTGATTGGCTAGAAAGTTGGCGGTTATGAAACAAATCCATTGGTTTTATTGTACAAATGATATCAACACAAACATCAATAGTGCAAGTGTATATTGTCTCTGTTCTGCAGCTTCACAGTTTATTGGGGGGTGGTAGTTATTTGCGTATGTTATATGTCTGATGTGTTGGTGAGAAAGGCCAACTTGAATACGTGTCAATGTTGGAATGACTTGAATAATGCAGAACTCTTCAGGATACAGAACAGAGAGCCCGCTCAGAAGTACCTCCTTACTCCTGACATAGTATCTTGTCAGAAAAGCTGAGCTCAGCTCTCAGCTTCACAAGTGACTGGAAAGCTGAGATGACTTAGGCAAAGAGGCCTGCAATCAAGTACTTCAGTAAACAACTGACTGAAGACACACAGAACTTTTGTCAGGATACAGAAGTTCTGTAACTAGGAGGAGACTGGCTGAAGGGGTTTAGACTTGATAGCTCTTGGTATTCTTGGTGTGTGTGTTTTAGCAGGGACAAGTGTTTCATTAATAATTCATACCTCCATTTCTGCAGTAGTTTTGCAATCATATCAGACTGTTATTATTCAGTTTCATGGTGTTAGCATATAATATCTGACATCATCCAATTTGATTCAGTGTTTGCGTTTCAGCACGATTTCCGTGTTAATTGACAAGGTGCCGTGTGTGACTACATTTGACAGAACGACTACAAACCCCTGAAGTGATGATAAGAAATTAGGTCAGAGTCAAGATCTGGTTCCAGTCTCTGAGATTTACAAATACATTTCAGATGAGAAAAGGGGAGAGGGGAAAGGATAGAAAAGAGAGGAGGAGCAAAGCAGAGGACTTCTAGAGAGAAAAAGAAGAAATGGAAACAGACAAAGAAAGAGAGGCCAGGATTGCATCAGGATTGCCACGCCGTCTGGAATCTTAGGAATCCAAGAATTCTGCAGTGCTTTCAGCGAACATTCCACCCCAACACCCCCATGCCCCCCCCCAACCCACTCCCGGCGTATAAATAAGCTTCTATAACCATAAGAGAAACTCATTGCTCCATCTTTCCCCCCTAGTGCCCCATTTGAACTTGAAAGCGGTTGAACGTAATTATATTGGTTGATTCTTGACTTGGTCACGTGTTGCATCCTCAGCGAAGACTTTAGCGGTGGTTCTATCTTGCGTTGGCCCTTGATCTCTGCTCTCTGTGCCCTTGAGGACTTGTCGTTTGACAGGCCCCACTCCCCTCAAAAAATGAAGCAGAGAGAAAAGCCATTATCAAAGTTGCCCACATCAAGGGCTCTTATGAAGATTTAGCTCCAGCGTTTACATTTTTTATTTTAGAAAAGGTTTCATTTTTACAGCATGAAATCAGACACATTGTCTAGGTTTCTTCCTCATTGTATGTAACACAACAAAACAGACATAAAGCTGTACTTCACATGACTATGGATGGCATAATTAATATGTGAAAGGGCACTTATTGGCAATATACCCCCCAATCTCCCTTTTTTTTTATACAATGTTTACATCAATGACAAATGTATTGAACAAACAAGTAACAGTTCAGTGTGTTTCAGTTTGATTTGTATTTATCTACCTCCTTAAAAGGTCGGGGTTGTAACTTTCTGTTGTATAACATGTTTTAATGTTTACTCTGTGTGTGTGTGTGTGTGTGTGCGTGGTCGTCCCCAGCACTGTATGCTGTTGGGAGGGAAGAAGAGCACAGACGTTCCTCTGGAGGGCTACCTGCTAAGCCCCATCCAGAGGATCTGCAAGTACCCTCTCCTGCTGAAGGTTAGCCCACCCTGCTGTCCCCTAACCTGCCTGGCCCAGCCCTGCTCTCCCCTAACCTGCCTGGTTACTCTCAGCTCCCTCTGAAATGTCCCCCACTTCCCCTTTGTCTCTCCCTCCCATTGCTCTGCATGTAATTCACCTCAATATGCCTCTCACCCATCCTCACCCCCCCCCCCCCCCTCACCCTCTCCTCCTCCCCCCTCCCCTGTGCTATCCCTGGGTGCAGGAGCTCCTGAAGAGGACCCCGAAGAAGCATCCCGACTACCCGGCGGTGGAGGAAGCCCTGCAGGTGATGAAGGCCGTGTGCTCCAACATCAACGAGACCAAGAGGCAGATGGAGAAACTGGAGGCCCTGGAGCAGCTCCAGTCCCACATCGAGGGCTGGGAGGTGAGAGGGTCATGGGGAGAGGAGAGGGACATGGGGAGAGGAGAGGGACATGGGGAGGTGAGAGGGACATGGGGAGAGGAGAGGGACATGGGGAGGTGAGAGGGACATGGGGAGGTGAGAGGGACATGGGGAGAGGAGAGGGACATGGGGAGGTGAGAGGGACATGGGGAGAGGAGAGGGACATGGGGAGAGGAGAGGGACATGGGGAGAGGAGAGGGAGGAGACGGGGAGAGGAGAGGGACATGGGGAGAGGAGAGGGAGGAGACGAGGAGAGGGACATGGGGAGAGGAAAGGGAGGAGACAGGGAGAGGAGAGGGACATGGGGAGAGGAGAGGGACATGGGGAGAGGAGAGGGACATGGGGAGGTGAGAGGGACATGGGGAGAGGAGAGGGACATGGGGAGAGGAGAGGGACATGGGGAGAGGAGAGGGACATGGGGAGAGGAGAGGGACATGGGGAGAGGAGAGGGACATGGGGAGGTGAGAGGGACATGGGGAGAGGAGAGGGTCATGGGGAGAGGAGAGGGACATGGGGAGAGGAGAGGGACATGGGGAGAGGAGAGGGAGGAGACGGGGAGGTGAAAGGGACATGGGAAGAGGAGAGGGACATGGGGAGAGGAGAGGGAGGAGACGGGGAGAGGAGAGGGACATGGGGAGAGGAGAGGGAGGAGACGAGGAGAGGGACATGGGGAGAGGAAAGGGAGGAGACAGGGAGAGGAGAGGGAGTCGATGGAGAGGCAGGAGAAAGGGGGGAGGGTAGATTGGGGGGTGAGGGAGAAGGAAAAGCAAAGCAGGAGAGATGGGAGGAAGTCTGAAGAGAGGGTCGTTAAAGGAACGAGGCAGAGACTGGGGAATGGATGGGAGAGAGACCCTTCGCCAAACCTAGTTTAATACCCTTTAATACAGTTTAAACACAAGTGTGGATGGTGAAAGCAAGGGCCTCTCATTCTAGTCGAACAGTGAGTGAAAGCTCCAGTCTGTTCTCCAGACAGGCCACCAAGCAACCTCTCCCGTCCGTCTCAGAGCCAAAGGCTCTCGCGGCCAAATCATCCTTTAGCGTGCAGGGGCCACGGACAGGGCTTGGGAGCGGAGCGCGTTTTTCACGCCTCCCTCACCCGTCACAACGAAGCCCTTGTCCCCACGGACACAGAGGGGACAATCTGCCCAATCAGGGGCGCCGAGGGGAGCGCCAGTGGGCACCTTGCCCAATCAGTGGAGCCCAAGGGGGTGGGGCTTGTCTCAAACGGTGCGACTGTGAGAAACGGAGACGGGGGGCCCTCACTGTGCCATCCCTCTTTAGTGACTGCCAAGACGAGCGCCCCCTCTCTCTCTCTCTCTCTCTCTCATTCTCTCTCTCTCTCTCTCATTCTCTCTCTCTCCCCATATCTCTTTCTCTCCCCCCACCTCTCTCTCTCCCCCCATCTCTCTCTCTCTCCT
The DNA here is from genome assembly GCF_021917145.1 of Hypomesus transpacificus. Classification (NCBI taxonomy): domain Eukaryota; kingdom Metazoa; phylum Chordata; class Actinopteri; order Osmeriformes; family Osmeridae; genus Hypomesus; species Hypomesus transpacificus. The sequence continues at coordinate 16,515,917 of NC_061061.1, forward strand.
TCTGAAAAATGTCACCGCTTGACCCTCCGGCTTGTTGTTCTTCCAAAGCATATCAAACAAGAAGCTGTTGTATGTTTAACAAGAGTATATTTAGAGGACGGAGGTGATTGATGTGGAAACCGCAATCCCATTCAATTTCCTTGTCAAACACACTCTGAATTTGTTCCTGGTCACCACTGCTCGGATCAAAACATCAGGAGAATACACATAACCTAATAATAAACATACTATACCGTAACACGGCTATTTGAACACTGTCTATGTTAGGCCAGTATGAACAGGCTGACAAATATCGGCTGTGGAACCAACCACCAAAACACCATCCGACTTTTCGTGTTTTAGACTGGATTTGGAACAAACACAATTCTTTTTTGCCAACTCGGTAAGTCTCTTGAAGTTTTTGAGCTTTCTCCCCGTATCAGAGTTAATCCTCAGGAAAGGCACTTTGCCTCTCCTCCACTCTCCTCCATAAACACTCCAATTCTACCCACATTAGTCTCACCCTGCCCCCCCCCCCCCCCCCCCATCCAGTGTAATCACCTCCAGTCCTAATGGAGGGTGAGGAGCACTGCCGAATGAGACCCAGACACATTACCGCTGCACTGACGGCCTCCATTATACACACACGCACGCACACAGTACATACACACACACGCACTCACACAGTATATACACACACATGCACGCACACAGTACACCCACACACACGCACTCACACTGTACATACACACACATGCACTCACACAGTACATACACACACACGCACTCACACAGTACATACACACACATGCACTCACACAGTACATACATACACACACACACACACACACACACACACACACACACACACATGCACTGTACATACACACACACACACACACATTGTACACAAATCCATAAATCCTCATACAGTGACGCATGAAAACGCACAAAGAGGGAATAAGCAGGAGGGTCTGAGCCCACAGTGAACATTGGGGGGAACTGAAGACACAGAAAGAAGCTCTTTGGAACATTGTCAAATCATGCTGGAATAACATGGGTTAATAACATGGGTTAATAACATGGGTTAATAACATGGGTTAATAACATGGGTTAAGCACAAACTTGTGAAGAGTCCATGCATGCTGTCATTAAAGAGGCAAATACCAAATACTAAGATACGCTGAAATATATCCCCATTTCACTCAAACTGCTAAGCATATTTATGAAAATATCTGTGTCACACTGTTAACAAATGCTAAAAGTATAGTGGTCTGAAACTGTTGGACCCTACTGTACAGTACATGTGTGGATGCATGCAAAGGCTAAAGCACACAAACGCATGCACAGTTTAGCAAGGGGTTTAGCAATGATCCTGCAAAACATGATCTGTCTGCTCAGCCCGGCTGGAACACACCTGTAAAAAGGGCAGATAATAGGTTTTCCTGGAGAGATGTATGTCCAGTGCAAATTTAGTGCCCACAGGAATCGATTATGGACGCTTGGTGGAGGGGAATTTTCTAGTGGCTGGAGATGAGCATGACATCAAAGAGACGTGTGTGTGTGTGTGTGTGAGTAAGGGATGTTCTATAGAAAAGACGGGGGTGGGGGGGCATATCCAATACCCACACATGGCCCTGCTTGGTTCCAGTCGATTCGAGTTGGCACCATCCATTTAACACGGACATGAGTTTTTGTGGCCGATGTGGTGGTCCTCTCTTGCCCTTCCTCCAGACATGGCCTGTGCACACATGCGTGCTCGTGCACCTAGTTCATTACAGTTACTCAGAAAACACACCTATGTTTGGGGGTGTGGGAATGGCCGTTGTTAAAGGACTCACTGATTCACTGAAATATCACCTTGCCTTTTCAACCCAAGTGTCGTACATTATTGATGTAGCCTAGATCTCAGCAAAGTGCACACACATCCGGTCAGACTTTTTTTTCTATACTTGAATTGAATCCCATCAAATGTTATTTCAGAAAGAATGAATTAGTACTGATTAATACTGTAGGCTGAAGGATTCTCTGATGACAGCAGTGCAGTGTAAAGGTTAATTGGTGTCTGGACTGTGTGAGCCACGTTCTGCCTTCTGAGACATCGAGAATGACGTCATCGTGTTTCAAAAGCCAAACAACACAGAGATTACGATGTTTACACTGAAGGGAGGGAGCGCGGTGCGTTATGAAACGGGTTGAATTTCTTCAGTAAGGAACGTTTTTTGGCCCTTCAACGGGATGCAGCATCTTGTCACCGAGATGCTCTGAAATGTGGGTTAGCAGATTCAGAGACGGCTTTCTTGGTTTCCTGGTAACGAGGCCTGACCTGTGGGTCCACTTGGCTCAGGCGATGAAAGGCGAGCAGCTTGTTGGTTTACTGTGTGAAAGTGAGACTATGGGTTGGGTATCAATGTTTTCGTATGTCAAGGTTGCACAGGTCGCAGTGTTTCAGAACGGAGGCCTAATTTCCTCTTTAGTTCTTGCTAGGAAAAAGGTGGTGGGATTATTAGGAAGTAATTTTTTTGCGGTGGGTGTTTAAGTTTCGGCACCAGCGTCAACGTTCCAGATTGTGTCTTTGCCCCTGAGGGATTAGGTGACACTTCACATTGATTGTTCTGTCACACTTGTGACTTAACCTGCAGTAACACAACACATCTTAGAACAAATCTTAACACCGTCATGACGCATTAGAAAAACCTCCTTAACTGTCAAAATACTTGTCCAGCCCCAGTCTGCAGTGGTGTGAGTGGATCTGGACTGTAGGAGCAGAATAAACAGTCTCTCTGTCTGGAGCTCACCAGAAGGCCCCCAGGGAGCCAGTCTGGCACTGTTTAAAGTGGCTCCTGTTTTTCCCCCAATGTTGGGTTTGCCAATAGCATTCACTCATGAACTCCCAGAAACCCACACATCCTCTGGTACAATCTGCTGAAACACACTGTTAAGCGACCACAGGCTCATTTTTAAGCATTTATGGGAATTTTGAGCTCTTGATTTCAGAGGTTCAAGGAAAGGCTAGTGTTGACTGTAGGCCTGATGTCTTTGGAGGACAATGGGATGGAAGCAGATCGTTTGAGCGGAAACCAAGGGAACAGTTCAATTCTCTGTTTTGAATAGTTTTTACTGAACCTGCGAACTCTGAAGTCACGAAACGAGTTCAAACTCAGATGTATTATCATGAAGAAGTTAATTGTTTTAAGATTTGAGGATCCAGTCGATTAATGTCACGGTTTTGACTTCCTGTGTTTTACCTCAGGGAACCAACCTGACAGACATCAGCACAGAGCTGCTTCTCCATGGTAACCTTCTCAAGATCTCAGCAGGCAACATCCAGGAGAGAGTGTTCTTCCTGTTTGACAACCTCCTGGTGTACTGCAAGAGGAAGTCCAGGTGAGTAAGGCCGAGACTGCCTCGATTTCATTTGTCTTCCCTCTTGAAACATGCTACAGTGGTTCCTAGGGGTGGTAATCTTTTGGTGCCTCACGATTAGAATCGATTCTTGGGGTTACGATTCAATTAACAATCGATTCACAATTTTTCCGAGATATACATTTGTGAATTGATCTGAATCGCTAGCAAACTGAATCACGATTCAAATTTGATTTTTTTCCCCCCATCCCTAGTGGTTCAGTCTCTGACCTGTTTTACGAGGGAAGACAAATTGAGGGGAATATACTGTAGAGTAACCGGACAGAGTTTTCATTCAAGACCTGAGTTTTACAGACAGGAGCCAGGCCTGAAAACCTGGGACATTAATTTGAATTTCCAAAGTCCTGTTTGCATGCCCAGCTCATTTATTTATAAACAAAACATCTAGGCTCAGTTTTCAGAACTGGCACCGACAGTCTCATTTCCTCAGCAGCGTATTTCTACTTTTGACGACATTTTGCGTCTTTTTCTAGGGTTTCTGGGAAGAAGTCTACCAAGAGGACCAAGTCCATCAATGGTCCACTATATTTGTTCAGGGGAAGAATCAACACTGAGGTGATGGAGGTGGAAAACGTTGAGGATGGAACAGGTGTGTGTTGGCCAGTGTCGGCCATCTTAAGTTTGGAAACAAGAATCCTCTCGTATCCATCATTCATCCCTCTCTGTCCTTTCATTCATGGCTAAATCAAATCCAGTTTAATTTGTAAACTGTTATACACACAACCAACCCCTTTTTACATGCAATGTCTCAGAGGGGCTTCACATACACCCGTAGAACTGCACCTAAACCAAGCTAAACCCTGAAAGAAGACAAGGGATATGTTGTACTTTAAATAGGTTCAATTCATTGTACTCTAAATATCCTACTAATTGACTACACTTCAATGTGGTCCAACCCTTACCCTAACCCCTAGCTAGATATTTATTTTAACCTATTTGGAAAATGTTACTTTTCTGAATTGACTATGGCTCTGACTGTGGCTAGCAAGTTAACCACCGTTAGCTTCACTTTTCGTCACAAAAACGTAATTTCTACCTTAACCGTGCATAGTAACGTAAATACAAAGACAAGCAACTCAATCGCTACCAAGACGAATCTTTTGACATCTAGGTTGTCAATGTAGGCCAAATATCGACTGAGGCTTAGGGGTGGGAAAATAAATAAATAATAATATGTGAGAGAACGAAGGTTGTGCCCTTGCCGAAGGCAAAGCATACCCAATGAGCAAATAATTATCACCCAGGCCTCTTTGCTTGTGGCGTTTATGCAACTGCCTTGCAGTAAAGCAGTTAGCCTAGCCATCACCCAGAAGTTAACGAGCTGCTAAACTAATGATCTGCTAGAGATAGTCACGTGTGTTTTCATGACGTTGATGACGTTAGTAGCGTCAGTGACTGTGGCCAGCAAGTTAGCCACCGTTAGCTTCACTTTTCACCACAAAAACTAATTTCTACTTAAACCGTCCAACGGAACGTAAATACAAATACAAGCAACTCAATCTCTACCAAGACGAAACTTTTGACACCTAGGTTGTCTGTGTAGTTAAAATATTGACTGAGGCTTAGGGGTGGGAAAATAAATAAATAATAATATATGTGAGAGAACAAAGGTTGTGCCCTTGCTGAAGGCAAAACACACCCAAAGAGGCAGTGAAGATTCTGATAAAATAAGTTACTGCCACTCTTCATGTTAGAACCACTCCTTAGTACAGAATGCTGATGTGAATCTGACAGACTGGCAGTTGAAGGATGGCGAGTGATGCACATAATCTCACGTTCACAAACAAAGACACAAACCACTCAAGTTTCACACCCCTAAACAAGTAGGCAGGCTGTTTTAGTACCATATCAACCATCAACACTCTGCTTGTGTTTTTTTTCCTTCCGTGGTTTTTTGCACACCGCATTTGTGTTTTGCCAAGCTTTGTTTCTTTAGGCCTCAGGGTGAAAATACCTTCTTCTTCTTCTATCTCAAGTGTTTCCTTTTGATAAACTAACGAGACGGAGCAGACCCAGGCCTCACATCCCCTGTATCTGTGTGCTGCGTGCTCTTGTCCCCGGGTGTGAAAGAGGAAACCACAGTGCAAAACAGCGCGTTTCTCAGAAAGAGAATGATGCCAACGCGCTCGTGAAAACATCTACCCACAGATTGTTTTTTGCACTGAAGAACTTCTTTGCGCTTTTACCTAGATAAAAGAAGCAGCCAGTTCCTCATTCAGGGGACACACAAAGATCTCTTGTTAGCCTGTACCAGTATCTATCCTTTTGATTTGACTACCTCGCCTCATGAGAAGATGACACACTGTACTCCTCCTCACTCCTGCAGACTCTTGTCCCCCCCCCCCTATACACCACTCCCAAACACGTTAAGTGAACACCTTTTCCAATATGATCTACTTGCGCTCTCCCTTTAACGTTTAAATTGTCCCCTTAGGGCCTGGGGTATCATACCTATTTATATGACCTTTTAAAGATCACACTAATGCACCCCATTACCCAGGGGCATTCATTATTCAGAAGACATTCACCTGGAGCCGAACGGATGATAAAATTAGAATGTTGCGGGAAAGAGGAGAGTGAGCACAAGGGAACGAAAGATGAAAGAAAGAAGGAAAATTGAAAAGATAATTTTGGGGGGGATTATTAATGGTAGTGATAGAAAAACTGAGAAATCAAGATTTCTGTGTAGTCAGGGCAATACCTTTATCTACTTTTAAACTGTTCAATATTTATCTTAATAATTGACATGGAATTCTATATTGGTTTTGTAATGTTAATGTTATGAGTGCTTCTTCCTTAAGGTCATAAACAGTAGTGTGATTTTCGAAGACCAGAACTCACATTCCCAACTGCCACATCAAAAGTGCAACATTGTCGTGTGTGTTTACCAAACAACTTCTGTCAACTGTTTGTTTTCTCCCCTAGCGGACTATCACAGTAACAACTACACAGTGACCAATGGCTGGAAGATCCACAACACGGCCAAGAACAAGTGGTTTGTCTGCATGGCCAAGAATGCAGAAGACAAGCAGAAGTGGCTGGACGCCATCTTGAGGGAGCGTGAACAAAGAGAGAGTGAGTGAAGCAAAGATATCTTTTGTTTATGGTCCTAGTACTAGTTTACTGCCAATACTCTGTTTTTAATAAATATAAGATTGGGTGACACTGAACCTTAGAACCACCTGTTATGAGTTGTTCATTCACAAACAAGCCCACAATGTGCACTAAGAGCCTCTTCGGTCCCATCGAGGTCCGGAAATAGGCTAGCTGTGACTTGGCAAAGAACATCTAAACAGGACACTGTGCACCTCATGGAGTTGTTGTCTGTAATAGAACTCTAACAGAGGACATGCAAGCAGTATGTCTAGACATCCATACCCCACACAGCATGTTGTTTTTTACAGTATTTGTTTTGGAGCAGTTTTTAGGTCAAGTATACTCAAAATACACTCAGGATTTCATTAACCAGAATCTTTTCGAAATATAATTGAACTAACACACTACTTCACCCACGGTACATTCTTGTACTCGTGAACAACAGTTTTCAACCGATTTAACACAATTTCTAACTCGTCTTCTTGAACAAATTTACCGTTTAACTTTCTTTTTTTTTGTACTTCAAAAGGGTTCCAACAAGAGTAAGAACACCTGTTCTCTGACAGCCACCTGTCTCTGTTATTGTGCGTGTGTGTTCGCCGCTGTGAATAAAGCTTGGAAAGGCCTTTACAACTTCTGTGGCTCTGGGCAATGCGACATCTGATAGCGTTGGTCACCAAAAATCAAAACAGATACCCCCTAAGCAATACGAGAACAAATCGGCTCAAACAACAGATGGTGCAAGACATTAATTACACCTGGGCTTTTGGCCATGTACATCGGCAGCTTGAATAGCTTTCAAATGGGCTGTGTTGCTGTTTGGATGGGAATTAGGTAAGCAGTTATTGTAAAGCCTTCTGGCCTCACCACCTGAACCTGTTGTGGAAGTGGAGGGATGTGGAAAGCAATGGGGTTTCCTTGCGCCTGGGGTGTCTGGTTACGGCTGGGCCGATATCAACCTGAGGCTAACAGATGCCAGATCAGTCATACTTGTCCAGGGGCCCATCCCCCCAACACCCCAGAACCCCTCCTCTTAGATCCTGCCCCTACAACCACATCTGGAGGTTTAGACATCAACACGTTAATACATTGTACAATTTAATAATCATCCAGTTGCATCCTAATTACTTCATTCCGTCAAATGTTTGTTTTTTCCCCCCGCTATCGACTGACACAGTATGTTGCTGTCAGCCTATCTCGTGTTCCCAGAGTAGCTCCATTGTCTTAAGCCTACCAGCTGGGAAAGGCTGGGGCCATCTTATCTGTGTATTTTTTACAAAGGGAATATGGGTTGGTTAGCGTGTTAGCTGGTGCCAGCAGGAGTGGGAAGCGAGAGCGTCTCTGGACAAGCTCAGACAGCTGCACCAGAAGCTCAGAGCCTCGGCACCGGACAGACCCCACTCTTATTCAATGACACTCTTTGTTTGAGCCCAGTCCAGCTGCTGTCAAATGTAATCCAACCCCACCTCCATCAGTAGCAGTCAGTTCCAAGCCCCCGTAATGGAAATGGTCTGAGTCCCACGGTGGAGCTAGGAGGCTCTGACAGCCCCATGGTGGAGTTGAACATCTTTAAGCTGTGTTCGCCCCACTGTGGTGTTTAGCAGGTCAGAGGGCCTCACGACAGGGCCGAGCTGCTGAGACGAAGAGCTCTGTGATGGAGCCTAGCTGTGTCAAGAGGCCCACTGTTGACTTCCGAACTTCAGCTTCACAATAAACAACAGGAAGAGCACTTTGATTGACAGACAGGCAGGCACAAGGGGTGTGTTTGTGTGTGTGTGTGTGTGTGGGGGGGGGGTAAACATCTGGTGTTCCATCAGAAGAAGGCGTCAGACACAAGCCACAGTTCCTCAGCTGCATCTGTACTTTCTCTGAACTCTGCGATAACTCTGCAAGACCCTTCATTGTGTCTTCTCACAGCCCCATGAAAGACTCCCCTCTCCTGCCTCCCCCCCTCTCCTGCCTTTCCTGCCTCGCCCGCCTTGCCCTCTCTCCTGCCTCACCCCCCTCTCCAGCCTCGCCCCCCTCTCCTGCCTCTCCTGCCTCGCCCCCTCTCCTGCCTTGCCCCCCTCTCCTGCCTCGCCCCCTCTCCTGCCTCGCCCCCTTCTCCTGCCTCGCCCCCAGGGGGCTGGTACTTGTGTAGACGTCTGAGGGCCATGAAGGGGAAGTTGGGTGCCCCCCTGGGAACCCATTTGTTTTGTTTTTTTGGGCATGGTGAAACAATAGCTACTTCTAGAGCACCAGATGCCAGCCAGAATGCCAGTCATGGGAATCCATGTGAATTGCTTGTGCACAAAGGGAAGATCTGAATCTCACTTTAAATACTGTAACTGATTTCTTTACCTAAGTTTTTCTTTTTAAGAACGTGAATGCTCAGTCGCTTCAACAACAACAACAACAAAAAAACAAAATGGTTATCAAAATATTGAAGTACCTGCGAGTTTGTCCATTCTTTGAATGTTGTATTTCCAGATCCGACGACACTGCTGCAGCTAGCCAGCAAGCTAGCCAACTCATACTACCGAGCCACACACAGCTAGCTGGTTAACTCACATGTTCCGTAACACACACTTTTAACTAGTTAGCCAACACCCCAAGACTCACTTATTGTTTCTTACTAAGAAGGTCAAAGCAAGATCGCCACAAAAACTTGATAGTTCTATTACAGTGTAACTTGCTGCTAGCAAGCATACTAATTAACTGATTATGTGTGTTGCAGGCCTTAAACTGGGTATGGAGAGGGATGCCTATGTGATGATTGCAGAGAAGGGAGAGAAGCTCTACCACAACATGATGACCAAGAGCCGCCACCTGATCAAGGATCGGCGCAGGAAGCTGAGCATCGTACCCAAATGCTTCATGGGAAAGTGAGTTGTTTTCGAAGTACATTAACTGTCAACACTTAAACTTTATTCCAGAATTCATTGAAATCCATTCAGGTTTGATCTTGAAACGGTTAATGTACGATGTGTAAAAAAAAAATTTTAATCCACGTAATTGCGTTAATTCCAACCTCACCTTGACTAATTGCTGCTGTGTAAGCTTAGGCACTCAGAAGACAAGCCACTCCGCGTGTGTGCTTGGCTATATGCCCTACCTGCTGCTATCATGACATCCTTCTGTTCCTTGTGCTGTGGTTTGAGTTCACCTCCCACTGTTCTACAGTGTGCTAAGTACTGTAGTTCCTCTTAGAGTTTCCTGAAGCTGACACTTCCTCTGTCAGCTGGCCTTGTCTTTTCACACACACACTCTTGCACACACACTTGCACACACACTTGCACACACACAGAAGCCACACGCAGACACGGATACAGACAAGATGTAGACACGCACACACACAAACACACTCTCAATCTATCTCCCAGTGCCCCCAACTGATGAATGAGTTTGCCTGGAATTGTTTTTCCCCCTCAGTCAGGAGCCAATCACTCGTTTGGTCTCAACACACACTCACAGCTTAATTAGGAAGACCCTCCCTTGAACAGTGGGCCGCTGGACTGAGCTGCAGTTTTTTTTCTTTCTTGTCCCCTTTAGTCTTTTAGTGCCATGAATGGACAATGAGGGTCTGGCCGGCAGCGAGGCATTTTCCATGACTTCCCTCAGCTCAACACAATCACTTTTTGCGAGATTCCAAACAGCAATTAAAATTCTCCTTGGCACTGATTTGGTGGACGGGGGGCGGGGGGGGTGGGTGGGGGGGTAGACGGGAGGGATGGGGGGGCACGGACTGTTAGGGCGATAGGAGTGATTAAGGCAGACCGGCAAACTTGCCTTTATGAACTTGTGGTTCGAGCTAAGTTTAAATGGCTGTTAAAAGTAACCAAATATACAATGAAATAAAATACAAGTTGCCGTAATTTACAATATAAAATATATAAAATAACCCACGATTTAGTAAAGAGCAGGAGGCTACAGTTTGCTGTGTAATTGGTGAGATGCTTCTCATATAGTAGACAGAGGTGAGGGTTCAACCCTCAAGGCTACGGGTGGCTATTGTGCATTAAGGATTAAATATAGCCATCTGTTGATTCACATTCACAGTCGCAAACCATATTTTCAACGTAGGAAATCTGTGAATAAAATCATCTGTCGTGAAGTAGGTATTTCATGGATCGTGCTTGCTAATGTTTCTTGCTTCCTCCCATCCATCTCCAAGCTCAGTGACACGTGAAGTGTCTCCTTGTTGGTGTTTTTCTGTGGCTCGTGGCTAGACTGTTTTTTCATGGAACTGCACTCTGCATTGTAGTGCAGCCAAACACCCCTGTGTGTGTGCATGGTGTGTATGTATGGTGTGTGTGTATGGTGTGTGTGCCTGCACACGCAGACGTGCTTGCGTGCGTCTGGCAAAGCGATCCATATCAACCAGTATTCCTTCTTGTCAGCACTTCATGTAGGAGACTCGCCAGGCCCCTCCCTCCCTCCTTCCCTCTCTCCTTCCCTCCCTCCCTCCCTCCCTCCTAATGAGTGCAACCTAGGTTTATATCTGATGACATTATGAGCAAGCATCTCCTACTCTGAGAAAGCCCAGCAGATAGTGGTGCTTGCTAAGTGGGTCTTATTGAATCAGACCGCAACAGAGAGTGCCTGTTCGACAGTGTTGGCTTTATTGATAGCATAATTCCATCATTTGTCAACAGCTTCAATCTGGTTGTCAGCTGTTTGCTAGTTCGTCTTCCTATAGCTTCTCCTCACTCAGTGTACCTGGCCCATTTGCTGATGCAGGTTATTTATTTTGAGTGGAACTTGCATAGCATCATGGCTTTTAGAGTCCAGCAGGGCTGCCTTGGTAGTCTGCTGTAGAAGATGTTTATCGTGCCAGCGACGTTGGTTTCTTCCAAGCACACTTTCCTAAGCGTCTTGCTGAGTGAGAATTCATGAAGCGCTGTGCAGGCGAGGGGGTGACTTGTTAGATCTTGTTCATGGTGAGAAGTTCATGCTAGGAAGAGAAAGAATGATGCCTCAAACATTAAGTCACTTTATTTCCAATAGCAAATATGGATGACATCACCCAGCGAGACTATGCATGAAGCATTGACTCGACATCTGTGTGGTCTGGTCCCGTCTTATTAACAGGGATATACTCTGCTCCATACTGCTACACACACACACACACACACACACACACACACACACACACACATACACACACACATACACACACACACTTCCACCACCCAGCCCGCCCCCTCCACCTTCCACTTGAGTCCTCTGCCAATGTTAATGAACAGTTTGTCGCTTTGACACACTTGTACATCCGTGCGCGCACACACACACACAATTGTGAGTTGTCCAGCAGAGAGACTGTCCATCACACACGCACCCACATATGTTTGAATCCTACCTGAGCAGTAATAGTTCATGGTTTGTGTGTGAGGGTTCTAATTATGGTAAAATATACTCAATACGTCAGCCAGACAAAAGAGCCCTGGTAGAAGCAGATGGCTCAAGGTGGACGCATTTTTGCATGAACACACATGCACACACACACAGGCTTTCAGTCTGCTTTCACAGTGTCATGCCCTTGTGCACACACACACACACACATATTTAGCATGAAAACACATGCTAAGAGATTACGTGTTTATAAGCAGCACTCGCATACACGTACATAATACTACACAGGGAGGCTCCGTTGCACCCACGCACACACACACACACACACGGTTGCTCAGATTGTTCTGTCTCTCATTCACTGTTCATCATTCTTTGGGGAATTAATTTTGCTCAACTGCGTGGAAGATTGAGCAGAGGGAAATGTCATTTTCTCCTTCAAACATTTGGCCAGTGCAACAGCTGAGTGTCAGATGTGGGAGGTGGGGGGGGGTGTGAGGGTGGAGGTGGGGGGGTGGGGGATAAGGGGGGGGGATGAGGGCGGAGGGGGGGTGGTGAGGGTGGAGGTGGGGGGTGAGGATGGCCTCCACACGTCACAAGGCAGCCTGTTGGAGAGGAGAGAAGGGAGTCAAGTCAAACTGAACTGTGTTAGCTGTGGCAGCTGTGTTAGCCGCGTTAGCCGTGTTAGCCATGTCAGCTGTGTCAGCTGTGTTAGCCGTGTTAGCTGTGTTAGCTGTGTTAGCTGTGTTAGCTGTGTCAGATGTGTTAGCTGTATCAGCTGTGTCAGCCGCGTTAGCCGTGTCAGCCGTGTTAGCCGTGTTAGCCGTGTCAGCTGTGTCAGCCGTGTCAGCCGTGTTAGCTGTGTCAGCCGTGTCAGCCGCGTTAGCCGTGTCAGCCGTGTTAGCCGTGTTAGCCGTGTCAGCCGTGTTAGCTGTGTAAGCTGTGTCAGCTGTGTTAGCTGTGTTAGCTGTGTCACACTTGCTGTCATAACTGTAATATATTCATGCCACATAAGATAAAGGCCCCTCTTAGTGGCTGCTGGCTTTCTGCCATGTCATGCCTTCTGTCCACACGACTACACACAGTAGGTCAGGTGACATACAGTATACTCACTGTGGTGTGGGGGGGTACATACAGTATACTCACCGTGGTGTGGGGTACATACAGTATACTCACCGTGGTGTGGGGTACATACAGTATAAAGCCATGTGAGTTTGTGTTTCATGTGAGGTTGTGTTGTGTGTCCACAGTGAGTTTGTGTCCTGGCTGATTGAGAGCGGGGAGATCAGTAAGCCTGATGAGGGGGTGAACCTGGGCCAGGCTCTGCTGGAGAACGGCATCATCCACCACGGTAAGACAACACCCCTCCTCCTCTCCTCTTTCCTCTTTTTGTCTTCTTTTCTTCGTTCTTCATTTCCTCTTTTCATTATACTTCATCAGTTCCAAGCTCTATTGTTTTTTTCCTCCCTCATTCCCTTATCTCCGGTTGTCTCTTTGAGACTTGTGTTGAGAATGTGAGGAGAGAGGGTGCAAGGAATCCAGGAAGGACTTTTCAAATGAAAAGCTCCGTTAAGGCTACTGTAGCCTCCTACTGTGAATGAGTAGCTTATAGTCTCACACCCTGTCTAACATTCCGTAATACTTTCTCCTTCTTGCTCATGCACAAATACTCTGTCTGCCTGTTCGCCTGTCTGTCTCTTTCAGTCTCTCAATATCATTCTTACTTTCACTCACTCAATCTCATTGTTGACTCAATGGTATTTTGTTTCGTCTGGTATTTTCGGTTCCCCTTCCTAGTAGTGCAGCATTTATTCTTAAGGCCGTGCAAAGTCAAAGATGTGTTCCTCAAAAATGTCTAATGGTTCGGCAGGTTGTGCTTGAATCAGTCTCTCGGGCAAAATGGTCACAAACTGAAATAATGCATAAAAAAATAAAATAAACACACCATCCTATAAATAATTGATGAAGGGAGTATGTCTTTGAGTCACTGGGGGCCTGGGCTTTCGGTAACCCCAGACCTAAGCTGTGAAAGGCAGCCCCCACACACCAACCTGGAGCAGAGCTGCAGGTTCCCGACACCTAATACCTGAGGAAAATCCTCTTCTGCTGCGTCCCACAATGCATCAGTGGGGGGTTGTGGGTTAGGAGAGTGTGTGTGTGAGGGGGAGGGGGCCTTGTGGGTTAGGAGAGTGTGTGTGTGTGTGAGTGAGTGTGTGTGTGTGTGTGAGGGGGCCTTGTGGGTGAGGAGTGGAGGGTTGTGGTCAAGTGGGGCAGGCCGGTGATGGCTGAACAGGGACAGTGTAGCCACTTATTAGTCAGTGACCTGGAGACATGACGTGATGTGACAGGCTTTGAGAGTGGACACAAGGAGGGGAGAGAGAGGGAGGGAGGGAAATATTGAGTCAAAGACAAACTCCCTATTTTTGGCAATTCATAGTGTTGTTTAGTTCAGAAACCAACATGAATTAGTTTGCCACTTTTAAGTAAATGTTTCCTTTTTGCGCTCTATTTTATAACTGGACTTGAGGATGGGAGGTTGCAACCATATTGGCATTACCGATTTAAAGTGCTCCAAGTAAAGAATGGAGGGGCTGACAAAAGGAGACAACAAGAGGAAGCTGTTCTGGCTGATTGAGATGGACCCGTAGTCTAGAGTTGTTGAGGTGGAAGGAACAGCAATGGAAACCTCTAAAGTAATACATCTTAAAAGCAAAAAAACAATCAGCCCTGACATTTATCCCTCTCTCTCTCTCTCTCTCTCTCTCTCTCTCTCTCTCTTGACATTACCAGTGTCGGACAAGCACCAGTTCAAGAATGAGCAGGTGCTCTATCGCTTCCGCTACGACGATGGAACCTACAAGGCCCGCAGTGAGATGGAGGACATCATGTCTAAGGTGTGTGTGTGTCAGTGTCTGTGTGGGACAGGGAGAGAGATCTCTGACCTCTCACACACATTTCTTGCTGTGATGAGTCTATGTCAGAGGTGATGTTGTGCATGATAGCTCAGGGCTAACTCATTACCACCTGACAACACTTGAAGCGCCCAGCTAGGAAGCAGGGCTTTGCCTTAGTAGGCAGAGATGGAGGCTTAGCTAGACCAGCTACATTTACATTTACTTATCCAGAGCGACTTACAGTAAGTACAGGGACATTCTCCCTGAGGCAAGTAGGGTGAAGTGCCTTGCCCAAGGACACAACGTAATTTTTTTGGACTCGGCCGGGAATAGAACTGGCAACCTTCAGATTACTAGCCCGATTCCCTCACCGTTCAGCCACCTGACTCCCCCAGCTGATTAAAACACACTCCTTTTCTCCCCGTAGGGTGTACGGCTGTACTGTCGCCTGCACTGCTTGTACACGCCTGTCATCAAGTAAGTATCCCTCATCCTGCTCCTCCTCCTCTTCCTCTTTTCAATCCTCTCTCTCCCCTCCTCCTCCTCGTTCACACTCCCTCTCTCCAGGTGCATGTCTGTGAATATTCATGAGATTCCTATTCAGCCCACACCATCCCCTCTGCGTGCAGTGGAACAAACAGTCAGTCTGCCAACGTGACGCCGTTACACACATTCTCCTCTTCAGTCTGGAAACCCACCTTTTATTTTCCTCTTCAGCTATACATTGATATTCAGGTCAGAGTTGCCAGGTTTTTCAAGGGCAGGAGGGTTTATCAGGGAGCCTAGAATTGAAAACTGGCCTTCACCACCTTGAACCTATGTGTGATTTTAGATTAAGAATTCTGGGTTGGAAATCTTACGTTTGCCCATAAACACAGCAACACACTCACACTCGCACACCCTGGACAAACACAGCAACACTGCATCAATCTTTATTTTTCTGTGGGAGTCACCTTCAGCAGTAGCACCTAGACAGGAAAGCAGACATTGTGCTAATCAGGAGTACATGCACACTCTCTCTCTCTCATTCTCACTCTCTCTCATTCTCTCTCTCTCTCATTCTCTCTCTCTCTCTCTCTCTCTCTCCTCTCTCTCTCTCTCTCTCTCTCTCTCTCTCTCTCTCTCTCTCTCTCTCTCTCTCTCATTCTCTCTCTCATTTTCTCTGTCTCTATCTGTCTCTATCTGTCTCCATCTCTTCCCCCCTCTATCCAGCCACTGATTGAAGCCTCCAGTGTATCAATTGTCACAGGCGAACAAATAGGCTCTGGTCAGCCGGAGACTCCATTAACCCAGAGAAGCAGAGACGCGTCTACGCAGCGTCTAGCGTCTAGCGTAGCAGTCCCACTCCCTCCCCCACACTGATTACACCTTCTGTCTTTTACTCTATTAGTCTAGCATGAATCGATTAAAATGGCCGTGCATATTATTTATCCTGAGTGGTCGTCCTCCTACATGTAACCGCAGCACCTGCTAAGGGGCCACTGGTTCCACCTGGTTACCTACTTCCTGTTTACGCGAACATTTCACCTGTTGCAAGCGTCGGCCTAGAGCGCTGATGTCTATTGCATCATCGGGTCTGATCAGGCCTTCTGGTGTGTTTGTTCTGGCTTCTGTTTGAGTTTTCCATGGAAGATGTGCAGTAGGAGAAGACCCTAGTCCTGAGGAGAACACACACACACACACACATGCTCACATCCATCACAGTAAAAAGGTCAACAACACGTCAGACAATGTACTCAGTGTTCTGCCTGTCATGTGGGTATAAACCGCACTTCCTGTAAGCCTTTTTAACTTCCTGTAGTCACTTCCTCTTTCCAGAATGGTCTCATGTGGCTGTTTTTGTACCCTGGCTGTAATTCTTACAAAGTTTAAAAACAGGAGTAGCTCGCTGTAGGTGTACAGCATGCTGCCCAGTCCGCAGGCGGAGGTCTGGGTATGATCAGAGGAAGTGATCAAGTAGGTCAAGTGGTAAAGGTGTGGCTCTGTGTCATGACAAACACACCTGTCACACAGGAAGTCCATCTCCCATTGGTCCTCAACTAGTCATGAAAAATTCCAAAAATACGTTGGTAGAGGAGGAAGTTTAGAAGGCTCACCTGTGTTCACCTGTGCTCACCTGTGTTCACTTGGGCTCACGTGTGTTCACCTGTGCTCATCTGTGTTCACCTGTGTTCACCTGTGTTCACCCGGGCTCACCTGTGTTCACCTGGGCTCACCTATGCTCACCTGTGCTCTCTGTCCTATTCGCAGGGACAGAGACTATCATCTGAAAACCTTCAAGTCGGTGGTGCCTGCAAGCAAGCTGGTGGACTGGCTCCTGTCTCAGGTAGATTCCGGGGGGTCACAGTCTAAGTAGGACAACATACTTAGGCACCATACACACACATGCACAGACATACATGCAGTATGCACTTCATAGAAGTAAAACAGGTATAAATACTGTACACACTGTATGCTCATGTACATACACCAAGACACCCACACATATAGGATGGTCCTTAAGTCGGAGACCACAAGTCAAGATACTTCTATTTAGCATGTTTTTTTTGTGTGTACTACAATATAAAAAATTACATTGTCAGCTTAACAATTTGAGTGAAAAGTTCAGTCTTTTTGAGAAATGTTCAGTAAAGCCAAATGTCTTGGCTTTACTGACTCTGTACAAGTTTGTGCAAAACCTAATGACCCAAGTTACCCCAGCATGATCTGACTGATGTTCCAAAGAACTCCATGTGATGTCCCAGAATGCTTGAGCTTTTTCATTCTTCTTCTTTTTGCAGACTACACACACACACTCACATACAGTCACATGCACACATTGAATACATGACAGTGTGCATGTGTGTGAAGGTATAAACCAATCTTTAAATAGTAACTGTGGATTGTGATGCGTGCGTCATCTTGTCTCCCAGGGCGACTGTTCCTCACGCGATGATGCCGTGACTCTTGGGGTGGGACTGTGCAACAACGGCTTCATGCACCACGGTCAGTCAGTCTCACACACACACACACACACACACACACACACACACAGGTGCACCACACACACACACACACACACATGCACACACATAGACACACATGCACCACACACACACACACGCCTGCACCAAACCCCCCCCCCCCAACGCCCCACACACACATACAGTAACGTGTTTACCCTACAGTATAATACTGTAGCCAAAGCCCAAACCGTGACTCATGTCAGCAGTGTACCCTGAGCTGAGCTGTTTGCTTCTGCTACAGAGCTGTCTGGGTCAACAACATCAACACCTACAGTGCATCTGCCTTCAGAGGCAGCTTAGCCTACATGCATCCTCGGCAATGTGTGAAGAGTAATCACCCTTCACATCCATGCACACACACACACACACACACACACACTCACACACACTCACTCAAGCTCAAAACTCTCGAGTACACACTTGTGAAACTTACACTCTCGCACAGCAGTTTGCACAATTGCATGTGTTCTTTTTGAACTTCCGCTGTCTCTCTCTCTCTCTCTCTCTCTCTCTCTCTCTCTCTCTCTCTCTCTCTCTCTCTCTCTCTTTCTCTCTCTCACTTTTCTCTCTACCACACACACTCACACACTATCCCGCTGCCATCTGCTGGTGGGTTTTACTGCATCTTGACCCTCTGACCACTGATGACAGGAAGTGTGTTCACACCTGTCTGACCTGCTCAGCGCCCCAACACTCCTACTGGCTCAGTCAGCATGTCTGTAAACACACACACACCAACACACCCTCTTTCTCTCCCTCTGTGTCTCTCTGCACTTCACAAGATCAGCTACCGTTAGCTAGATGTTTGGGAGGACCTTGCAAAGACCTTTTAATGTTTTTATTACGTAAAATGATGTTATTATGTCATGGCCAAAGCCCAACCACAGGATCAGATACTGTGCAACGTTGTGTGTGCGTGTGAGCCTGTCTGTGGTTAAAAGGTAATGTTTCTCTCTGAGATCATTCATGTGGTCATTTGGGTATTACATTTCACCATCTAGCTCATCTGGACTGTAGGTACTGCAGTTAAATTATGTGTTTATTATTAAGCGCGTGTGTGCTTGAGTGTTCTTGGAACAGCCAAATTAGGGTGTTTCCAGAGGCCCCCTCGAGCTGAATAGACGGCATTAAGGTATTAGATGGCAGGTGAATAGGAAATGCCTTCAGGTCAGACTTCATTTTCTTGGCACAAGGCCAAGGTGTAGGTGTGTGCACTGCAAACACTTGGGAGGACACACAGTGTGGAGTGCTCTGTTGTCTCCTTGAACAGTTGGAATCAGGCTTTTCCATGGAAAGGGTTTCCAGAGGATAAGAGCAGAGAACACGGTGTCCTTCCAACACGCACGTGAAAACACACTCACACATGAACTAGTGCCCTGTCCCTAGTCCGTGTGTGTGTGTGTGTCTGGGTATGTCTGTGTTTGTCTGTGTGTGTGTGTCTGGGTATGTGTCTGTGTGTCTGTGTTTTCTTGAACACACTCTTTAGCTAAGAGCAACAATAATGCTATTTTCTGTGTGGAAAAATTGCGGGCTAACCATCTACTGCCTGTCATCACGTATAAGAAGTGTATATTTCACCATCCCTGGGTTGGATCACGGTTTGACAAGTTAAGTACAGTACTGTGCACACTGTCAAACAAACTCTTGCGTCTAAGCATGTTGTCTTTGTTCATTACTCAGTATTCAAATATCAGTGGTCACATCTGATGTTGGAAACAGCTGGTATTAGTACAGCTCATTACAGATGTTGTCATGCCAAAGTTTAGACAAATGTAGTATCGAGTATATATGATCATGCCAAGAAGTTTGTGCACAGTAGATGTATACATTGAATTACAACACGATACACCACATTGGCCCCAGTTACTGAGACGAGAGTTATCCACCAGAAGGAAGTAGTCAAGGAGACTCTGAACCCCAGCACACATGACCTCATGATGGTAGTGTTGGTGAGTCATGATAATGTGTGCGTGTTAACCTTACGTAATGTAGTTACGTACAGGGCTTTCCTGATGCTGTGTGCACCTGGTAGTACCCAGGTGTTAGTAAGTGGGCCCAAATGCACGAATAGGCAGTACTCTCTCTCTCTCTCTCTCTCTCTCTCTCTCTCTCTCTCTCTCTCTCTCTCTCTGTCTCTCTCTCTCCAGAGACTCTATAGTCCTAGGCTTTATAGATTTAGGTAGGTAGGCTAGACCCAGATGAGCCCATCTCTTCTTAGCATGTTTAGCTAATGCGCTAATTAGCCGTTAGGTTGATGTGTGTATGTACACTCCAATTGGCAGCTGCTTCAAAGTATTGTAAGTGGGTTGTTCTTGTTGCAAGTGACCTAAATGAATCGGTCTGGAATGACTTAATGTACTCGATAAAGAAATAGTTCTTAAAATGTCAGTTTTCTTTTTTCTTTTTTTTTATCCACGAAGGCTTTGATGGACCACATCTGTGGTCTGCGGTGAAATACATTTGTCTCTGACTAATTATTGCACATCGGATTAGCGCACTTTCCACTGACGTGCGTCGCTAGACCATTTCCAATGTTTTGTTTTTTAATTGCGGTGGGAATCCCCCCCCTCCGTTCAGGTTTAGTACATTCATAACTGTCTGGCCCCATTGACTTGATTTGCCCTCGTCGTTTTTCTCTGTGGGAAATAACATGTTTTTTAAGCCGTTTCTCTTCCTTGTCTTTGTCTCCTTGTCCTCCTCCAGTCTTGGAGAAGAGCGAGTTCAAAGACGAGTCTCAGTTCTTCCGTTTCTATGCCGACGAGGAGACTGAGGGCACCAGCACCAAGAGCAAGCAGCTCCGCAACGACTTCAAACTCATAGAGAACATCCTGGCCAAGTCCCTGGTGGTGAGCACTCTTTTTACAAACACACTATTTGTAAAAACACACTCACTTATGAATACACATACTTATGTATATTTACACATGCACACTCACATGGTCACACCGACACACAAACACACACGTGCACGTGTACACAGATCAAGAGCTATTTTATAGAACATTACTGTGCTGTCCGGGGACTAAGTATTCCATTGTGTAGGTGCATGTTATAGATATGTGGTCAAATCAAGGTCCTAGAAGGCCTAATCAGAAGCAGCCCTGCATCGCATGAGGCCGCCGCGTGTGAGGAAGTACACGGCATCTGGCTCAGAGCATCAGAACTCACACACACACACACACACGTAGCACACACACCACACACATACCCAGCACACACACCACACACATACCCAGCACACACACTCACAGACCACATATACACCCATACCACACACGCATACCAAACACACCACACATACCACACACCACACACAAACTACACACAGGGATACCACACACCACGCACACCCATACCACACACACGCACCACGCACAGATCTCCGCCCCAAAGGCGTCTCAGATAGAAACATCTCCCCCTCCAGCTTTGAAGACACCAGTGCTTTGAAGTTGCTCTGATCCACGTGCATATTTTAATAGCATTTGACTTTTGCAAATGGAGTCAGCTGTGTGTCATCATACAGTCTTCCCTTGTGCCTCTCATGCTGGTAGCTGCTATCTGATAGCTCGCTGCACTTTAAACTGATGAGAAGTCTTGTTGATTCGCTTTCAATAAGACGCGCTCAATAATGTCTTCTAATGATTTGGTAAATTGTGTTTTATTTCTTCCTTTTCTTTTGATAAGGTCAAGACCTGAACATAAAAATTCACAATCATTGGCAGTTGGTAGAGTTTAAATACACACTTTCTCCTCGCTAATTTGAAGAAGATGTATCCTGGAGAGATGCAATCTGGTATGAGCTGCCAAGCGAGAGCCCCACTTTGCCTCGGTGAAGCCCCTCAGTGTGGGCTAATTGCAAGCCTCTCCATAGGGTTACCAGATATGGGTTCTTGACCTTTCTCTGTTGATTAAACATGTTTTTTTTATGTATTAACGTGGTTACATGTAGCATGTCATAGCTGTTTGATACCCAACTTGCCTTAGAACTAGAGTGGAACTTGGATGTGTAGGCTACCTCGCTCTCTACCTTTCTATCGCACCCTCTCCTTCGCTCTCTCTCCTGACTGGTCAACACCCAGTGACGGCTCGACGTGACATTCAACAACAGGTGCTGGAAGAATGAGGGGAAAGGTCAAACCATCATAAGGGCGGGAAACCGGGGTCTACAAGAGCCTACAAAGTGTCAGGCTAATATTAGCAGTCTTAGCGCTAGCTTTGGTTAATGCAGTGTACGGGCGGAGGAAGTGGAAGTTGTTTTTTTTTTTTACTTCCAGAAATGGCAACGCCTCAGTCTTGATAAACATAAGAAAACATTTATTATTATAAAACATAATCCACCCTGTAGCTGTTGTGACAAACCTCCACCACTCCCATCTAAGGCTTCTTTGTTTACCCTTCCCTTTTTAGCCAACTCCTCAAACGGAAGCCACCTAGCGATAGCAATCTTATCAGAGCATTGCAGCAGCGAGATAGGCCAGTGGCTAAGTTAGCATTAGCTCGCTAATGACAACATCCCCTCAGCAACGCGCCTTCTGTCACATGATGACACACACAAGCCATGGGATGCAGTCCGGGGAGAAGACGATCTGATATTGTGTCGACAGCTGATATGTAGAGGACAGACCCCACACAGACCCCACACAGACCCCACACAGATGACAGGCCCAAGGCAATCATGGTTCCTCTTGAACTGATACGTACGATCGATCGGTCGATGAACGTACGTCATTAAGGCTAAACCATGTGTTGATTGTGCCCCTCTGTAGATTCACCCCGAGGAGGAAGACTACGGCTTCGAGATCGAGGAGAAGAACAAAGCCATTGTGGTGAAATCTGTCACCAGGGGCTCACATGCTGAGGTAAACACACACACACACACACAGTGTTACCCTCATACAGGGTTAGGATCGTTCGAACACAAGGTGAAACCACATTGCTACCCATGCCTTCTCTCATTTTCTCTGTCTGTTGCACACGCACACACGTCACGCACACACGTCACACACGCCACAAACCCCCCTGCTGCCAAAGCACATTAGTCCCAGTGGGTCAGGGTGGGATGTGTCTTGGACTGTGTGTGTGTGTGTGTCTGGGGGGGTGGACAGATTAGGCATGCCTGCTCACATTGCTGTCCCTCAGAGACAGCCCACCACACATGCTGATATGTCAACTCACTCTGTCTACTTTTAGTCTCTCTCTCTCTCTCTCTCTCTCTCTCTCTCTCTCTCTCTCTCTCTATCTCTCTCTCTCTATCTCTCTCTCTCTCTCTCTCTCTCTCTCTCTCTCTCCTGTTTCATATTTATTTGAGAAATACTTGATAATTGAAAACTCCCCCCTCGTTTCTTTGGGTCATAGTTGTCAGACTTGGGGGGTGTGGTCCTCTGGATCGTCGGTCTTCCCTCAGTCTACTCTATTTTCCTGACTTCTCCTGAATCCTGCCTGCCTGCCCCCACTCACCACCCTGCCATACGACTCGCTCCACCCAAGCCCGTAACAGTGCCCCTACTCAGTATCTGCGTCCCTCCCCACCCCCCCCCCACCCCTCCATCTCTCTCACCCCCCCATCCCTCCATCTCTCTCATCCCCCCCATCTCTCCATCTCTCTCACCCCCCCATCTCTCCATCTCTCTCACCCCCCCCATCCCTCCATCTCTCTCACCCCCCCATCCCTCCATCTCTCTCACCCCCCCATCTCTCCATCTCTCTCACCCCCCCATCTCTCCATCTCTCTCATCCCTCCCACCAAGTCTTCGTCTTCCCCCGTTCCAAACAGTGACAGTGCAGTTAGGAGTGACACAACACCAGTGTGTCCGCCTGGTGAATGAGAGCCAGCTGATTCCCATGGACCAGTGAAAAGACCAGGAGAGAGAGAGAGAGAGAGAGAGAGAGAGAGAGAGAGAGAGAGAGAGAGAGAGAGAGAGATGGAGAGAGAGAGAGAGAGAGAGAGATGGAGAGAGTGATAGAGAGAGAGATAGAGAGAGAGAGATAGAGAGAGAGAGGTGAATGGGAGAGGGAATGCCAAACACTCTCTCATATGCATTCCACACACACAAGCATGCAAATCCCCCTCATACGCACACGCACATACACACTTTCACATCTTCCTATACACGCATAGACACAGCACATCCCACACACACACACACACACACACAGACACCCACTCTTGGAGTGCCAATGTGTCGGCCTGTTGCCCAGCCTTAACAACCTCCATTCTGGGCTTCAAGCCAGAGTAAGACCCCCTACCAAAACCTCCAGACAACCAAAGCCGAACGCTCATGAAACCCATGCCATAGGCAGCATTAGGGGATCTGGGTGGGGGGCCCCGAGAGGGCTCCAGGGAGACAGAGCACATAGAGGCAGCATTATTCTCCCAACGTGACCAGAGACATGAAACCCAGCCATTCATTGGGAATTAAAACTCTCGTAACCTGGCTGGTTTTTCAGCATTGTTTCAGTGTTCAGTATGGAGCTCTCAGGAGTACACAGCTGGGCTGGGTCTTCTTTATACCGTACACTGAAACATCATATTTGTCGCATTAGATGTGCTTTCCCTGAACCGGTCTGGGCATGCAAGGCATATCATTGTGAAATTCAGTTTGTCGAGATTTATTTCTGTGTAGCCTTTGGTTCCCCAGATGTCTAATACTGATAGCATCTCCAGTCTAATAATAAACAGTCTGTTAGCAGCGGTCATGTAAGACTAGATCTGGTCCTAGAACCGGTTCCAACACCAGTCTACCAACAGTCCCAGCCTCAGTCCCAGTCCCAGTCCTAGCCCCGGGCCTAGAACCATTCCTAGCACCAGTCCCAGTACAGAAAAAGCCCTTCATAAACACTCAATCCTCTTCCAGGTTCACACGGAGAGAGAAGCTAGCCAGTGTTTTGAGGAACACGAAATGATCAAAATAATAAACAAACGGAATAAAAACAAAACAAACATAAATCCTTTTAACGAATCCTCTTGTCTCGTGCGGCGTCTGAGGGGAACAGGAAGCGTGAAGGTGACCCCTCCTCCTCCCGCTGTGTGTTCTCCAGATGGCAGGTCTGCAGGTGGGCAGGAAGATCTTCACCATCAACGAGGACCTGGTGTTCCTCAGGCCCTTCTCCGAGGTGGAGACCATGATCAACCAGTCCTTCTGCATCCGTCGCTCCCTGAGGGTGCTGGTGGCCACCAAGGCCAAGGAGTGAGTCAGGCACACACACACGTACACACAACATACACACACACAGAGACATATAGACATACATACACACACACACACACACTCGTACCTCACACACACACACACACACAGACATACAGACATACACGCACACACACACACAGACATACACACACAGACATACAGACATACACACACACACACACACTCATACCTCACACACACACAGACATACAGACATACACGCACACACACACATAGACATACATATACACACACACACAGACACACAGACATACACATACACACTCATACCTCACACACACACACACAGACATACAGACATACACACACACACTCATACCTCACACACACACACACACACACAGACATACAGACATACACGCACACACACACACACAGACATACATATACACACACACACAGACATACAGACATACACACACACACTCATACCTCACACACACCCTCACTCACACGGGCACTGTCATGCTTGCACACCCACACATTAAATATGGACAGTATGGACGCTGACTGCTGTTTCTGCTGATCCAGGACAGTGAAAGTTCCAGACACAGCAGACTACCTGTCCTTCAGACTGTCTGGCTCCGCCCCTCCTCACGTCCACGCTGTACGGAAAGGTAAGCAACACCGGCTCTCATTGGTCCTCTCGATTCAGTCATTGATTGGATGTGGCACCACCACACAGGAAATAGGCGTATTCTCTTTTAGTGGGGTGGTGATTTAGTGTGACAATACAAACTATAACTGGGGGGAAAATTGAATACCGTCCAATAAATCGTTTCTAAAAAGCCTTTGAATCATGAACTCAGACAGCCTTTGAATTCTCCAGAGATGAGAATACTAAGGTAACATGACCCTCCAAACACCTGCCCTCTTCTCCCTGTCTGAACCTGGAAGAGGTCAGAGTTCCACCCTCTAATGGACGGCATTCCCCTTAGCCCAGCGCGCACACACACACACACACACTCACTCAAACCAAACTGACTTCATCCCAGCGCTCATTGTTAAAACCACCTGGTCGCCTCTCTCCTTTCGACCTGCCAGACAGATGTTTGTATAAAAACTTAAAAAAGAACCGGAGATTTATGGCTGGCGAGCGCGGGATGCGTCCAAATGTGTAAAACAGCTGGAGGACTCGGAGGGAGCGTTGCCACGGCGAACCCTGTTCTTTATTATGACTGAGGGATCTCACACGTTCCGTGACCTCCCTCCTCCGCCCCGCTCCCCCTCTCCGACCACAGAGAGAGGACTGGAGCGTTCCTGTCCTCCCCTCCAGCTACCAGTCCCTCTGGACGGGTCCCCGCGGTGATGTCAGACTCTCCAGCTCTCGCTCTCCTTTTTTTAAAGATGTTTTGGGGGGGAGGGTGTTTTTCATGCTCCGTTGGACAGTTTATAAGTGAAGTGTGTCAGGAAAAAGAGAGAAAGAGAGACGGAAGAGAGGGGAAGACATGCAGCAAAGACCCAAGGCCGGATTCGAACCCGGGTGCTTCATGGTCACGCGCACTTCTCTGGTGAGCTTCCTCGGAGCTTCTGAATCAGAGCGTGGCGTCCAGGGGCCGTCTGTGGTTTGTGTGGTCAGTTCTCTGTGAGGAGGAGGAGGATGAGACGGTCTGATCCCGGGGCCTGGGGAATCCTGTCTCTGTGGACGGGGGATGAAGAGAAGCTCTCCTCTGTACTTGGGGACACCGCGTGATTTGTTGCTTTGTTTTTCGAGCCACATGTCACATATGTTAGCTCCAGAAGGGCCCAGTAGAATTCTTAAGGCTACGTAGCAGTGGTTTTGAGTTCGACCGCCTAACCTTTTCACACACTTATTTTAAACGGCATGACACAGAATACCTGGTATACCATGACAACCCGCTGTAACGCGATACCCTTGGGTGTGGCTGTTCTCTACTCCTCTAACCCGACCCCTGACCCCTGACCCCTGTGTGACCCCTGACCCCTGTGTGACCCCCAGGTTGGGAGGCAGCGGCAGCAGGCCTCCAGCCAGGCCAGTGCATCCAGAAGGTCAACGGCAACAACGTGGCCCACAGCAGCTACCAAGACGTCCTGGAGCACTTCAGCTCCCAGGACTCTCACCAGGACAAGCCCGACACGGTGAGTCCTCTCCCCCCGAGACCACAACCACTGCGTCATCTCATCCAGCTCTTCAGGTCATGTACATTTACATTTAGTCATTTAGCAGACGCTCTTATCCAGAGCGACTTACAGTACAGGGACATTAAACCTCGAGGCAAGTAGGGTGAAATGCCTTGCCCAAGAACAAAATGTCATCTGGCACGGCGGGGAATCGATCTAGTAACCTTCTGATTACTTGCCCGACACCCTCTTCGCTCAGCCATCTGACTCCCTATTTGAACTTTCAAAACAAATCTTAATTTAAAAAGATGAGGGGGGAAAAAACGGTCACGGGTCTTCGACTGTCACTTTGAATCCTGCAGCTTCACATCCTCAACTCTTGCTAAATTTCAGTTGTGAAACTCCGTAGAGGAAACCCATTGCTTTTCGTCTGGTTTTTCACTTTCCAACCGCGTCAAATCTCCTGGCTCTTCCGTACACGGCTCGTCTGGCTTGGGGACAGGCCAGGAGGCGCTGCTTAGCCTTCCGTGTTAGGCACCCTGTTTTTGTTTTCCCTGGCTCCTCTGTCAGATCCCTCGTCTCAGGACCGGTCTTCCCAGGGGCCGCTCTGTTAGGACAACGTTGTCTCAACGTTGCTGTTTGTTCATTCACTGGTCTAATAGGCAGGATGTTGTTGATGTACTGGTGCCATGTTGGGCGTCTTGGTGCCAAAGATACACACACACACACACACACACACACACACACAGGACTGAGGTTGTGCGTGGCAATGTGCTACATACAGTACACACACGTCATACACACTCAGCTGCACGGTCATAAGAAAGCACACACACTCAGTCACTGGTTTTCTCTCATACTCTCTCTCCCTCCCCTCTCTCTCTGTCTCTCTCTCTGTCTCTTCATCTGCACCTGTCTCTCTGTCTCACACTTTCTCATAAACATGCATATACCCTTCGCAGAAACAGGATGAATAACCAGCCCTTTGTGTGTGTTGACAGTGTCAGTGGGTGTACCGGGCGTTCGAGGATGTGGAGGAGCAGGGGCAGGGTGAGGGGGAGGAGGGCTCGTTCAGGGCCTGCACAGAGGAGAACGGAGCTGACCCGGAGGACGCTCACGGCACCAACGGAACAGGTACACACAGAGAGAGAGAGAGAGAGAGAGAGAGAGAGAGAGAGAGAGAGAGAGAGAGAGAGAGAGAGAGAGAGAGAGGACTGAGGAGGACTGTTTGTGAGATAGTGTGGTGTGAGAGTGTGTATGAGGGAGTGTGTGTGTGTGAGAGAGAGAGTATTTGTGTGTGTGAGAGGGTGAGCATGTGAGAGTGTGTATGAGGGAGTGTGTGTGTGTGTGTGTGTGAGAGAGAAAGTATTTGTGTGTGTGTGAGAGGGTGAGCGTGTGTGAGGGTGTGTATGCGGTGCTCACTTGTGTGTTTGTGTTTTTTCACTCGCCCTGAAGCGCATGACACCTCAAAACAGTCCTAACGCACCAAAAGCGCTCTCAAAATAAGCACACTTCAGAAAAGGACCATCCCTGCAGGTCTATACTCACACGCGTGTCTACCTCCCGTCTGTCTCCCCCAGACTCCCGAGGTCTGGCGAGGCTGTCTGTGTCTGAGGACAGGCCCCTGGTGAGCCTGATGGTGGATAACATGCACCTGGAGCACGGCGTGGTGTACGAGTACGTCAGCACGGCCGGTATCAAGAGCCAGGTGCTGGAGAAGGTGGTGGAACCCAAGGGCTGCTTCAGCCTCACTGCCAAGGTACTGCTCACTGACAGTTTGTCTTTGTGTTTTTTTGTGGAATTTAGTAGCAGAAAAGTGAATGTTGTGAACTGGCATGGAGTATTTGAGTTGAATTTTAAGCAGCACTATAAAAAGGTTTTAAAAAGTTTTTATAAAAATAAAGTGTTTTTTTTCTGATAACTGATAAATAAATAAATAAAAAAGTTGAAGTACCTCCATGACTACTGCACCTATGGTCCTGCTCTCACTCTTTCATGCAGTCTTAACTGGATCAGAGCGCTGCTCTTCTCTCTGTGCTCAGATCCTGGAGGCCTTCGCCAAAGACGACAGCCACTTTGTGCGGAACTGCAGCCAGCTGATCTCCCAGTGTGACCGGGTGGTCTCCATGCCCCAGTTTGAGTTCAGGAACATCTGCGACACCAAGCTGGAGAGCATCAGAAGACGCATCAGCAACTACCAGCAGGTAGACCCCACACATCCGGAACCTTCCAATATTATCATCATATCTTTTTTTGCTTTGAATGTACAAGTACACTAGGGGTGGGGAAAATAAATTGATTCACATTTGAATCGCGATTCAGTCTTCTAGCAATTCACAAAAGTTTTTTTTTTTTTTATGTTTTTTTTTTTTTATGTTTTTTTTTTTTATGTTTTTTTTGTTTGTAATGTTATTTATTGTTATAAAAAAGTAAAATAAAATGTGAATCGATTTTTAATCGATTTGTGACTCCAAGAATCGATTCGATTCGAATCGTGAGTTACCAAAAGATTCCTACCCCTAGAAGACATGCCTACAATATATCCATGTGGTCGCTTCTCCCTCTCACGTGGTGTCTCTCGGCCCAGTTCGCCCAGGAGCTGAAGAACAAGGCGTGGCCGACCTTCAAGCAGGCGAGCCAGAGGCCCCACCCCCTGGGCTGTATGGACTTTGTTCCTACCAACTGCCACGTCAACCTGATGCAGGTGTCCCACCCCAAGAGCACCACCACCGCCGGCAGAACCTTCAGCATCCGCTTCGGACGCAAGAACTCTTTCTTCGGCCTAGACCCGGACCAAGGTGAGGAAAGGGTTAACTGGTTTAACTATCGTGTATGTGTGTGTGTGCATGCACTCAGAGTCTGTTTGTGTAAACCAAGTAAAGCTGACGTACTGTAGCTGGAAATGCACAAAGGAACTTGTGGCATTTGTCCATCTTCATCCTTCAAACACGGTTCTTTAGTCAAAACACCATTCCCTGTTTGGAATTACATCACTCTTAACCACTTTAAATCTTTTAAACAGAGGGATCGTTTTGCTTTAATTACCCTCTTTGACCAATTAAATCCCTCCGCACAGATGACTGAGTTCTCATGTGAAAGCCAACCGCGCTGATTAGCCTCTGTGCCACTGTGGTGATTCCCACAGTAAATTAGCAGAGTGGTGAAATGGAATGCCACCATTTTGAATCGTCTCCATGGGTCTGCCATTAAGGCTCCATTAGCTCCGGGTCGGGCCTTCTCACTCTCTCTGCTGCTCTCAGTGATGTCATCAAAGATGGCCCCCCCTGATTTCATCATTACCATACTGTACATGAGGGGGCCTTGACCCGCCCTGCTCTTGTTGTGACAGTGTTTACTGGTGAGGTAGTGTGTCTTTCAGCCTTTCAACTACCCTGACGCTTCGCTCCGCGCCAGACAGACGCTTCTGCGAGACGGGAAAAACGATACCAGACTGCGTTCTGTCTGAGAGGCGGCCATTTGTGTTGTTATGCGTTGTTAGCGTTGTTAGCGATGCGTTAGCCTTGCTTTCTCCCTTTCTCTCGCTGTCTCTGCGCTACTTGACATCTGTTCTACAGTTGTGCAGACAAAGGTTTAACCAGTCAGCTAGCTTCTTTTTTTATTTTTTTTCGACATATGCTTTGCTATCCCACAACCATGCAGTCTTGGGTTTCCCTGGCAAAATGCTTCAGGTTTTTTTATGACTCCAAAGTGACAGCTTCATTGAGCGTGCGGTCAGAAATGTGTGGAGTTATGGCTGATATTTCCTGAGGTGATGCAAGATTGCCTTTTTAGGGTCTACTGTACGGCCGCTTGGTTCAACGTTTGGGGGGAGGAATGTGCAGCAAGTATATAGGAGTTCCTCTCTCCATAATTGTAGCCTTGGCTATTACTGGCTATTGTTACTCCCCCTGTGCTCATAAGAACTTATGAGCACATCTGTCTGAAGATCTGTCTACAGCCTCAGGTGATTGCGGATTGCAAAACGTTTTACTTGTGTTTTCATAGCTGTAATTTTGTTTTGGGATTCTCATACCTGAATCTCACAGCTGTGTTTTCATGGACTCTGTTGACCTGTAGGGTATAAAACACATTGAAGGTCTATATAATGAAATGGAGTTTGATTCTGTATAAAATGGAGAACAAACATCTGGTGTGGGTATGCATGTCTGGACGAGAGAGTTTTGTCTGTCTGTCTCTCTCTATCTCTCTCTCTCTATCTGTCCTACCATCTCTGTCTAGCAAACTTGTAAGCCTGAAGCCACATGCCTGCCTAATAGAAAAATGATCTCTACAAATGACGAATGTAGATATCCATAATTAATGTTCTATCCTATATTTCCCTTTTTCTTCCTCCCTTTTTGTACACTCATTCTCCCCTTCTACCCAATCTCTCCCCTCTTCCTCTACCCTCAATTCCTCCTTAAATCTCCCTTTCTCTCCTATCTAAATCCACCCTCCCTCTACCCCCTTTCCCTCCCTTACCTTCTCTTTCGACTCTGTCTTTCCCCTTCCTCTATCCTCCATCCTTGCTTTCTCTCCTATCCTTACCCCACTCTCTCCCCCATCTCTTCCCTTCTCTCCACCCCCCACCCCCCCCCCCCTCCCAGCCAACCTCAACCCCATGTCCCACACCCAGCACTGCGTCACCAGCATGGGCGCTCCCTCCTGGAGCTGCTCTGGTCTGGAGGGCGACGAGACGGAGGAGAACGGGACGGGGGAGGGGCTGGTGGACGGCCCGCGCGACCCCCACCACGGCGAGGGCGGCCTGAGCTTCCTGCTGAAACAGGAAGACGTGGAGACCCAGGACTCCTACATCCGCCTGTACAGCCGCCTGGACGTGGCAGTGAGGGAGATGAAGCAGTATGTGGCCCAGATAGACGTGTAAGTAACCGGAACAAACAGGGGGGACAGATGGCTGAGCGGTTAGGGAATCGGACTACCAATCGGAAGGTTGCCGGTTCGAAACCCAGCCGTGCCAAATGACGTTGTGTCCCTAGGCAAGGCACTTCACCCTACTTGCCTCGGGGGAATGTTCCTGTACTTACTGTAAGTCACTCTGGATAAGAGCGTCTGCTAAATGACTAAATGTAACGTCCGTGTTCCTCACAGACGCTTTACACGAGCAACGGATCGAACGTCCACAATGACTTTAGACTGTTCTCTTCATTTCGCTCGTTATGAAGACCTCACTAGTATTCAACAGAACTTCACTGATGCACTTTGTTGTGAGTCACGACGGCTTGATCAAAACAATGAAACATGACGCGTTCAGAACTATTCTCAGTTCCTGGAGTCTTTTCAGTGATATTTCCCTCAATAGGCCTCAATTGTTCTGCATATGAAAGGACAGGCGTCGGTTTGAAACTAACGGTCCAGAGATAGCCAGACCCAAACACAGAGTGCGTCAACACCTCCTCGTCCAGCCCTCTGTCATGTTTATCGTTGAGACTACGGAGAGCTGTCCTCAGGCCTGCAGAGTGAATCGGTTAGGCCCAACAGGAGCTGGTCCCGATGCCATAGCAACATGACATGGACAGAAAGCGTCCTCCTCTATATATGTGTTTGTGTTTGTGTGTTGAAGTATGATGTTTGTGTTTTTGTGTAGTCCTGCTTGTGGCCCACTGTATGTGAGTTACAACCCACAATCACCAAGATAAAAGATTTAGCAACCCTATCTGAAATGTTGTTGTCCTTCCTCCAAATTATTCATAAATATTAGGGAAGCAAACACGCTAGACATTTTTAAAAGACAGCTTAAAACCTACCTTTTTACCGAAGCATTTAAGTAATTTTATCTCAGAAGGGTTTTACCACTTTTATTAGTTACATTATTGTTGCTATTTTAATGATTACTTTGATCACTTGTATTATTGTTTTTATTGTTTTTATTGATTTGATGTAAAGCACCTTGAGCTACAATTCTCTATGAAATGTGCTATATAAATAAAGTCTTACTTACTTACTTCACCTTCCCATGTCCTCCCTCCCTCCCACCCCTCCCCCCTATCCCCCATCCTCCCCTCCCTCCATCCCCCCCCCCCCCCCCCCCCCCCCCCCCACAGACTCCTGTCGTCCATCACGGAGCCCACCCAGCCCCAGGACGGTGAGCCCCCGGCCTACGAGCCCCACAGCCAGCCTCCCACCCTGGCCCCCGTGGATGAGGGCGACCCGGACAAGGTGGAGCATGGAGGCATCAAGAAGGTGTGCTTCAAGGTGACCGAGGACGACCAGGAGGACTCGGGCCACGACACCATGAGCTACAGGGACTCCTACAGGTGAGGGTTAGGGCAACCTAGACTTTTGCACCCATAGCCACGCTGTGTGAGGTTGACTCGCAGGAGGAGGAGTTGGAGAGAAGTGAGGGAGGAGAGAGGGAGGAGAGATGAATGGTGATTCATTCGCGCTAGCAGGAGAAGAGAAGTCAATAAATAAATCCATGAAAAAGAGAGCAGAAAGTTAACAGCTCAGTGACGTAATCCCGCCTGTCTTTGTGTTGCCTGCCCCTCCAGCTCAACAACAAACCTTCCCCCTCCTGTTCACATGATATATCCCCCACTGTACCACTCCCGTGTTCCCCCTCTAACTAAGGGAGTCAGGTGGCTGACCGGTTAGGGAATGGGGCTAGTAATCAGAAGGTTGCCAGATCGATTCCCGGCCGTGCCAAATGACGTTTTGTCCTTGGGCAAGGCACTTCACCCTACTTGCCACGGGGGAATGTCCCTGTACTTACTGTAAATCGCTTTGGATAAGAGCGTCTGCTAAATGACTAAATGTAAACTCTAACCCCCTCCAGATGTGAGGAGTCACATCTAAAACACAGAACAGGGTCTAAAAACGACCACGGTGACCTTGCTTATGTCATGTGTCCTCCGTTGCCTGCGGTAACCATGTCGGGTTGGTTCAGATGGCGTTGGTGGGGTCCTGGGCCGCGGCCCACGGAGCCACACCCACCCCACCCACTGAGACGTGGTTATTGGTGGCTGGCAGGAGTGCAGGGGTGTAATACAGCTGAATGACTGGGCCTCCATCCCTGCCCACTGTGTAATTACTGTAGGACGAGGACCATGTTGTGTGTACACACACACGCACACATGCACTTAGGCTATACTGTACACACACAGTCACACACACACATACTGTACTAAGTACAAGACACACACACATATACACACTATGCTGTACACACACTCTCACATGTATAGCGGTGTACACACACACAGTACAGGTCACGAACACATACACGCACAGAGACACACTCACACACAGACACAGACACACACACACAGAGAGACACACACACTCACACGCACAGAGAATCTGGTGAGATCACCGTCTGGCTTCCCTGCCTGGGAAGTGGCAAAGACACACAGGAACAGCGAGTTAAGAGCCAGGGAGAGAAACTGGGTTGTTTGTGAGTGTTGTGAGTGCAGGAAAACTGCACAGAAAAATTGCTTTGGATAAAAGCATCTGCTAAATGAATAAATGGAACAGACTGAGTGGAAGACATGGGCTGGCTGGAGGTGCAACACAGAGATACTATATTCCAAGGATGGACTGTATACCAAGGATGTTTAGTAGATTCTTCATGTTTACCAAGGATATAGAGTACATTCCTATTGTATACCAAGGACAGAGAGAGAGAGGCAGACTGAGATAAATGGAGACAGAGAGAGAGAGAGAGTGAGAGGGGGATGGGGAGGGGGAGGGGGGGGGGGGGGGGGAGAGAGAGAGGAGGGACGCACCGCCGGAGAGCAGGAAGAAACAGGCAGGCTGCTGTGGGAGACGTGGCCTTGAAGAATTGCCACACGAACCTGTGTGCTCGCGCGTGTGTGTGTGAGATGGGGACCAAAATGAAAGGCACACTCTTGGACGATTACATAATTGGCCCTTTAGTTCCATCTAAGGGATTTAGGGCCCCTGTGGAGAGGAACAGGATTTTTTTACAGGCAATATCTCGGCCACCACGCCCATCCTATTCACATCTAGTGGAATTCCTCTTATTTGGGTTCCAGCTTTCATTGTTGTGGCGTGATCCAAGCTGGGTGATAGCAATGAAAACAAAGCGTTTGTTTTCATTTGAGAGCCTGTTAACAATCGGGGTTCAAGATTCTCCTGATGCTGTTTAATCTGGTGTTTGGGCTCCACACTGTGCATCTCTTCAGAGCGGACGATAATCATGTTCGGGGCTTGTGACTGGGAAATACCCGGCTT